>NC_049213.1:29792425-30092425 GCF_013347855.1 Anguilla anguilla | reverse complement strand
TGCTTATTGAAGTTAACAAAAGTATGTTTTTCACATGCTGAATCTTTTGCATCTGTCTAATTTATATTCTTATTTTTATTTATTTTAGCAATTGTTTATCTCCCAGATGTTTTTTATGTTTTTACCAATGGGAATACCCTCAATCATATTTGTAGCCCTGTTCTATACCTGCTTTCAGTTTATGAGATAGCAGATTAGCATCCACAAAAAGTGGGGAAAGTACGTCTTCTCCCATCTGTTTCAAGGACTTGTGTTTTGGCTGGCAGGGCAAGTTCTGGGCATAGGCGGCATATGCAATTGCCTCGGATGCCATCCATCTGAAGGGGTGAAGAAGAAGAGGAAGAAGGAGAAGAAGAAGAAGAAGAAGAAGAAGAAGAAGAAGAAGAGGAAGAAGAAGAAGAAGAAGAAGAAGAAGAAGAAGAAGAAGAAGAAGAAGAAGAAGAAGAAGAAGAAGAAGAAGAAGAAGAAGAAGAAGAAGAAGAAGAAGAAGAAGAAGAAGAAGAAGAAGAAGAAGAAGAAGAAGAAGAAGAAGAAGAAGAAGAACCCATCCTCTTTGCTATATGATTGCCCTGGGATGTTTTGACTGCTGTGAGTGCAGACAGGAGGCACTTCAACACTGAGAAGGTCCTGAGAGGGAACAGTAATTGTACCACTTATCATTTTTTTTCCTGTCTCTCTTTCCTTTTTTAAGTCTTTTCTTTGGGCAGGTGACAAATCTAACTTTGAGATGTAATGAAGTTTGAAATTACCTGGTGACAAGCGCCATCACCGAAGTGATGGTGCTATCTTTGGCAATTAGCGCGCTGCTGAAGCACCTGTGGCAGAGGGGACAGGCCCCGTGAGAGCGGGGTCCTTGCTCTCAGTCGCCGCGGAGGCCTGAGCATGTCTGTGACGGAGAGTGACATTTCGCACAGACGGGGAGAGGTGAGCCGCCATTCCGGCTCTGAAGGCAGTTTAATTGCCTGGCCGAAACGCATGAGTCCGGCTGACAACTGGGGCTTAGGCTCTTGGAGACTCAGGGCTCCCACCAATCACAGATCTCCTTCAGGGGTGGAAGGCTAGGTTACTTTTTTCTTTCCCCTCCCCAGAGCCTTAAATTGCTGTGTGTTTATCCATAATTGTGACACAAACGTGGCAAGCAGCAAACCATTAAGGCCTGCCCTGCAGCGGAAGGCTGGGGTAATAGATGATGGAAATGGTGCTGGTCAGAGGTGCAGTTCCTTCTGCTGCATTGTGTGCTCTCTCTTCTCATTACTTAATGCACCGAGTTAGACTAAAAACACAGTGCTGACTGTGCGTTAGTGTGTATGCAATATGTACTGTTTGTAATTGTGTGTGCTTTGTGCATGTGACAGTGTGTGTGTGTGCGTGCGTGTGTGTGTGCACGATTGTGTGAACTTCAATTCAATTTATTCTTTCTCATTTCCTGGGAAAAATCTGTGTGGAAAGCAAGTAATTTGAGCTTGATAGCATCGTGATGTGTCAACTTATGAGCACAGCCTTTACCTTCAGATTCAGTCCTGACATGAACCTGACACACTAGCTAGCAACCAGGCGGCTCTCCCTTTGGATGCATTGATTTAAAATTTGTAATGGGGAACCATACACTTCAGTGTGTGCTGAAATCTGAATTTAGGCTGCAATGTATTAAATTGTAACTTGGGAGGTATTTTCATTTGAATTCACCGAAAGAGATCAAACCATCTAAATAACTGTTTATCGTGGTCGCTGCAGTCCAGACCAAGTCTGTGAAGGTAGAGAAGCTTTCGTTTGCTTTCGATTTGACAAGCATCAAAGCCAAAACCATATTCTGTATTCCTACACTTTCCTTCTTGTATATGTGTCCATTGATTTCAGTGATAAAAACTGATCAGTCACATTCAAGCCATGCTCGCTGAAAGTAATGCTCCTTCTCCCCATTCCTCGTCCTCAGGCTCTTACGTGATGAAGGTTACCGCCAACGATGCTGACGACGACACCACGGCCAATGGGATGGTGCGGTACCGCATCCTGTCACAGTCGCCGCGCAGCTCCATCCCGAACATGTTCACCATCAACAGCGAGACGGGTGACATCGTCACCGTGGCCCCCGGACTGGACCGCGAGGTGAGCATCGCAGAACTCTCCGCGCCTGACGTCACATTCACACACAAGACTGGAGAGCAAGGCACGGTAGCACCTTCTGCCAAAAGCTAATGCTCTGCCATTTTCCAGATGGGCAAGACCTTTCAGTGAGGATGCTAGTTGAATGTCTTGTATCACTGTCCTGTGTTTTTGTTAATTATCCCATGTGAACTCTTGGTAGCCCTTTCTTGGGGGGGTCTTCATTGCATGTCTTTTGTTCTACAGTTGTTTTGACAGCAACCTTTTCCATTTTTTTTTCACTTTTTGTCCTTGACTCATGTCTCCAGTTGTTTATATGACATTGTTCATTAAAATCTTGCAGCACCATTATCATTCCTGAACTGTTGCCATCCATGACATTTGATACATCAGCTTTTCTCTCCTGCATGTACAGGTACTCATCGTACCAGCGAACAATGCGTTTCTGCTCAATTCAGCTGTGAAATGAACGTGTTTAATTGAATCAATTTGTATTCAACTGTGAATTCATTGAGAGACATAAATGTTACAATAAATGAATTTGGTTCCCTATCTAGTCGATCAGGCAGGTGCACTCCAAACACTGTACAGAACGCTATACTATACAATACAGATGATCAGATTTAGACCTTTAGTTGCTGCTGTTATTTTGCAGCAACCTGGTATGATATAAACATAACCTCTGTCATGTCAGTAAATCTGATTTGAATTTTATATATATAGTAGAGGATGCGGCGAAAGGCAACCACACTTCAGGGAGATGTGCAATAATATAACACACAATCACAGTAGTGGGTTCATGATTCAGTGCATCTACTGATATTTTATTATTAAACTGAAAAAAAATTTTTAAAGAAGAAAACAAAAACCTCCCTCCTAACTACTGGAGACTAACTGCACTTAGTTGGTTCCTCTCTATACTGGGGCTGCTAAGCGGCTTGCCCAGTTGTAAAACCTGCTCCAAAGCCACCAAACTGTTCTTTACTGTATGTTGTTGCCTTTTGAAGGAATGGCATTGCATTTGGTGTAATAATAACATCAAAGCTATCTATCTGTCTGTAGTCACAGACCTGCAGAGTATTAGAGTATAAGAATCAAATGAATTAAACGTTATATTGGGCTAATACGCTTCATTTTGTCCTCCTAAATGCTGAGTTCGAAAAGAATAAATCATTCATAAAAAACCATCACAAATCACAATCAACGTAATGGGGTAGGGAAGTTTATGGAAATTAAATTTTGTATGTCTAGCTTAAACTGGTAGGAGCCTGGTCCCCAAAATCTGACATAGAATAATAAAGATAATACAGAGTAGTAGTTGGCTCTACAATCAACAACAACAACATCAATAATACTACTACTACTACTACTACTAATAATAATAATAATAATAATAATAATAATAATAATAATAATTATTATTATTATTATTAGCTTAACAGAACAGGAAACAGCATGTGTGTCTGTAAGTAGACAGTAGACTGTAAAGTTCAGCTTTGGTGCTGAAGGTTTCATGGTCTTTCTCTGGATTGAAGCGGATGCGTTTGTACTGAAATCAGGGCGATAACCCATTGCCTAAAACAGGATTATCACGGTTCCCTTGACAACACTGTTGGCAGCAGTTTGACTCAGAATGGCAGTTGCAGAGCTCCGAGGTACAGGTCATTGAGCAGCATGATGATAACGATGAGGATGTGCTTTTGGGCCACGTCTTTAGAAAGTAGAATACTTATCTTAAGTTTAGACACAGCTGCTCTCTGACTCCAGGTGAATGCACGACAAGTGCCTCCTAATATTTTGAATATCTCTGTCCATCACTGGGGCTGTGCTGGGCCTTCTTAGATGTCACATGGGGATGTTTAGGCAACTCAACTTGTAAAAATCTGAGCAGTAAGGCAGTCAGACAATCATTCAATCAGATTTTATACGGTGCTCTTAACAAGAAAATGTCACAGGCAAATTCATAGAACCCATTAAAGTTACAGCACACACAGTTCCATCACACTGAGAGTGTACTGGATGCCAAACAAGAGGACATGATTCATCCTTGATTCCTTTATGGGACATTTCAATAGGCTGTAGTGCACATCTGTTCGTATGTGAATCACTATTCATTTTATGCAATTCATATAAATGTTGGTTAGATGTACTGCACATGTCACACAAATCAGATCTCTCTGCTGACTGAAACTCTTGTTAGGTTTGGATGCTGGATAATAGAAACTTACTGTCAATGGGTCTGCTGTTGCTTATCTCCTGGAACAATTGTTGTGCTGTTCGCTCTTCCTTTCTGTACATCCTGTCTTTTTGTCCCAGGTGAGTATGTGCGTATGTGTGCGTGTGTGTGTGCATGTGTGTCCATTTGTACATTTGTGTGTGTGTGTATGTGTGGGTGTATTCGGTTGGCTGGGTGTATGAGAGAGCTGCTCAGAGCTCAGTGATTCTGAAAGAGATTGTAAGTGACAGTGTAATCGCTTCGGTCAGTAGGCGACTGACAGCCTGGAACATAAACTAGAACATGAAGACTGCAAGTGCTGTTGTCACACACAGACACACACACACACACACACAAAAAACATGCACAGACACACATAAAACACTCACAGGCACACACGCCCAAACACACACATGGACACCCACACATGCACATATAAAGAATTGACCAGAAGCTTACTGTAGCTGTACTTCATAAATGTACTTCAGTTAGAGTTGCTTAACAGTTAATTTTCTCTGGGAATCCGATGTGCAAAAAATTCACATTCCTTGCCAGTTCCTTATATATGCGTATCTTACACAATGTGTTACTGTGTCCCCCATAATCCCTTGGTTGCTCAACACTTCTGGCACATTCTAGGTCTTTTGATTCTCGTTCATTTATCCCCATGCAGCAAAGGCCTTTATTACCACAGATGCCTTTATACTACGCAGATTAGCATCCCAAGGCCTTGGGCAATGTTGAAATCGTCTTTTTTGTCCAAGTGGAAAAGATCGCTTATTTCTCTCTGTGAATGATCCGATTTTGCCGAAAGTGAGATCTGCTTTGCAGATCTATAAAACTCATTAGGCCCGCTCCTTTTCCGCGCCGCCTCGTTAGCGTCGCAGCGCATAGCAGGATTAGGAGGGTGTTGGTGGGTAAAATCCGTGCCTGGGGGTTAGGAGGGGGTTTGGGGGTGGGGGGGGCGGGGGAGCTGGACCTGTGCCTTGCTTGGCTGGATTTGCTCGTCTGTGTCGGATGTCCCAGTTATTCCCCCTGCTGTGTGAGAACGCCACCTAGTGTCCCCTCCGCCACCCCCCACCCCCATCCTCCCTGCTCATTACATATCACAACGTTCCCTCTGTGCTGTTAATTACTGCAAGGCCTGTCCCAAAACCCGTCACAGCCTTCTACACTGTACTCAGGCAGCCTGAAGGGAAAACACTCTCAGAATGATTGTGTGTCAGACAGAGGCTCGCCTAAAAAACTGTGTTATTACAAGGCCAAAATCTTATTTTGTGTATGATAATATGATTAAAAAAATATATTGAATATACATATATAAAATAAAGATTTTATTATTTGCATGTATTTACACAGTCTATGTTGTGGTAATCTACAAAGAGTATTCTATTCAAATTTCTGCTCAGTCCACTTACTTCAGGTTAGCATGTGATGTTTGGTGTATTTTGAAAGGCTTTCACTTACAATGTTTTGGTTAACTGGCCCACATGCTTTCAAGTGAAAAGTATTTAGTGAAGAGCAGAGACAGAATTGGACCTGCACAAGTTTCTCTGGACCTTTGACATTGTGAAGTGTCAGGGATGGTGTGGTCAAGAACAGTGGAGTTTACAGAACGATCAGGGTTTGAGGGGATTGTATGACTGTGAGCATTGTCTTCAAAACATTCCGTCGCTTGGTCCATGCTCCTGCCACTGTGTCCTCTACTGATGGTAGAGTGAGGTAATGGGTGTAAGGCCCATAATGAGTGGAGCAGTCAGTCACTGAACTGAACAAAGCAAAAGGCTTAACCCAAAAACAAACAAACAAACAAACAAACATACAAACAAAAAAGTTGGTTTCTTCAATGCATTGGACCACTCATAATACACAGTGACTCACAGTGATTTTTGGAGTCCAGCTTTCCTCAGCCTGCTCTGTCTGCCAGTATTGCTGGAACAAAGGGTTTGAGCTGATTGCGGGGAGCTAATAAGTCTGTACATTCTTCACTCCCATAGAGGGGAAGAGTGACTGATGGCTGTGCTCAGCCAGGTAGCCAGTGCAGCACCATGGACAGCGACACACTGTGCTTTCAGACGGTGGATAAAGGGAAAGCCTACTGTCTTGTATGCCCTGTTTTCTCCTAAAGCACCTGCTCAGTGCACCTGACCGATTAAAGCTAGTGTGTCTGGTTCACATCCTGCCGACCCACTTCCAGGGCATCAGGTTTAGTTTCTCAGAGAAACTTTTGCCTCCGACTCTTAAGCAGCTTGCATATGATCAGCGTCAAGACGCTCAACATGATGTGAAACCCCTAAATGCTCATGGAGGGAACGTTGACACCTGACTTGGCAGCATTGCTAAGCCTGGTGTAGCGCAAAGCTCAAAACAAATGCAGACTTGCGGTCGTTTGAACTTTGACCTTGTTGAAGCTGACCTTTCGTAGTGCGTCTAATCACCTCACAACTTTGTATGAAGCAGGCAGACGTATACATAGTCAAACATTTTGGGATAAACCCAGGATTTTCGGTTTCACAAAGTGAGTTCACAATTTAGCTTTATACCGCAGACAACCTACTACTATCAGCGATTGCTACGGTTTTCTGAACCAACGGCTTTACTGGATTGATGACATTTCAACAGCTGGCAGCACTTGATTTTTCTCAAATGTGTGGTCACTGCCTTACTTGTCGTTGAACTCTGTGTTTGATTTTTTTATGAATGCGGGTTTAGTCACTGGGTTCCAGCCCGCAAACGCTGCCTGGCCTTCCTCTGCTTCTCAGGAGGCTGTGTTTACTAGCCTCATAGCCACCTCCATCCCCCTTGCTAACTGGAGGAATCGATTTGTGAGCGCTTGTTCCCAGAACTGCCTAACGCATAATAACCCGTCTGCTTAAGACTGTTTTTCTTTCTGTGTAGCCGGTCAATGCAGACCCTATGAAAGAAAAATAATGCCGCTCACCCTGATCAGCACTGATCACAGAGCAAAATACATGGTATAACTTTATAAAGTATATTATTCTAAAGCCTTTGTGAAGCATGCATAATACCTTCATTGACTTGTCAAAGCAGCATTATAAATCACACCTAAGGAAATGCAATTCTTTATGGCAGATAGTCAAGCAAAATACAATTGTGTTCAAATTTCTGTCATCACACAAATGATTATAAAGGATGTTATAAACTTGAGAGAAAGGCATTATACAAGTTTCATGCAGGCTTTGGGGACAAGTGCTATGTTTGAACTGTGACCGGCTATACATAAAGCAGATCATGGCCCACACAAATTGTTGTACCTCCCACAGCAAGTAATTTTTGTGACTGGACTTGCTGTCCCCTACTAGTTCACCGGTCCACCCGGACTCGTTACCTCTAGACCAAAGATTTATGAGAAAATTAAAAGCAAAAAAAAAAAAAAAGAAAACCACACACACAAAGGAAAAAGAACAAAATGGTGGGAATTGGCTGGGTGTTCTCGGTGAGCAATGATCATCCACTCTTGATAATATTTGTGGTGCACTGTTTTCTGTTTAATGTGCCAGGGCTCCTATTAAAATGACTGATGAGCTCGCTGCAGTACAGCACGCCACAAATGGGTCTTTCGCTCACAACCTCCACCCCCAGTCTCTCTGCCTGTGCTCCACAAGCACTCACTTATGCTGTGGGATGTCTGAGTGAAATGCCAGGAGTGAGAAGCTGAGAATGGAATGGTCTTCTGTCAATCCATCCATTTTGTAGCTAATGTCCATTGATCCGCCTGCCTTCATATCTGTCATTGTCTATCTGTATGTATGTATAGAGAAAGCGCGCGAGAGAGAGAGACCGACCTCTGTCTAATGATTAATATTTACGTCTGATGTCTCTGTCTGTCTATCTATCTGTTTGTCTGTCTGTATCTGTCTTTGTCACTTTGTCTCTTGGAACATACACACCAGGCTTTGCATCAGTCTTGCTACTCATTGTGCATGCTCATAATCATTGTTTATTGGCAGTGTCTTTGTTTTTTATGAGTGTGCGCTGTATTGTATCCAGATGGTAAATGCAGGTGGTGGGTCTTTTGTGCGCAGAACGTGTGGTTTACCTGAGTGTTGGTGGTGCCTCATTCCTGTGCAGGTATATGGATGAATCTCAGAAATTAAGATGCCATCTCCTCTCTGCTCAATATATCCTTTCAAACACATCTGTTAGCATCTACCCATCCATGCATTTGCTTGTTAATTCCACTTTTAAAACACAGCGGTTGTCACCTCTGAGAGTGTGGGTGTTTGTGCTCCCTATTGCAGAGAGTGTCCCAATACACCATAATCGTTCAAGCCACTGACATGGAAGGCAACCTGAACTTCGGGCTGTCCAACACGGCCACGGCCCTCATCGCCGTGACTGACATCAATGACCATCCACCGGAGATGACTTCCAGAACGGTGAGTGAGCATTCGCCGACTGCCTGGAGGTCTCTGCTTCTACTGCATGACCGACTAAGCTGTGGTGTGGATTCAAATACTTGTTATGGCTGGCCATATTATCTGTACAAAATGTGCTTATTTCTACCTATGCTCTCCTGTTCCAGTGACAAAACTCAACCGGAAATATTTTCTGTTATCCAGTTCACATCGTTTATAAAATATGTTTAGAGTACTCTTAGAGTTGGTGCACTGTGCAGTACATTGGCAATATTTAGAGCGATGGAATGATTCAAATGTTGAGAAGCTAACCTGATTTATAAGTTAGCTTTTTGTTACCCCCATGCTAAGTTCATGGACAATTTATTGCCAGAATTTCTGAATTTTGAGGTCTGATTCAAACTGAATAAATACAACAGCCATTAAAGTATAAAAAGCATGCATGTGTCAAAATGGCAGAGAGAATGATGAAATTTGGTTATGTTTGTGCAAAAACGTCTGAATTTTTATGCTAATTTTTAGGGAGTGACAGAATATGTTATAATGTAGCTATACCTAAATCAGTATCTGGTGAGTTCATGGCTTTTGTAGTGCACTTGTAAAATGGCATTGAGATTGGTTTTGAAATGGTGGAGATATCGAGGTAAAAAAACCACTGTTTTATATTGGAGAGCTGACCAATGCAAACATTCCCCGTAATACTGTCTCAAAGATCATCTGAGGACATGACAGAAAAAAACAACAGTTCTTTGTATTGCGTTTGAAAAAGCCTAAAACTTTATTTCAGTGAGCTGTGAAATTACTCACTTCACGTACCGTACTTGGTTGCTGCAGATTTGCTTAAGCTTCTTCATTATCAGAAATCCTCTCATTAATCCTTCTCAGACATCTCTCTCTCTCTCTCTCTCTCTCTCTCTCTAACTCCCTCCCTCTGTAACTCCCTCTCTCTCTCTCTCTCTCTCTCTCCCTCCTTCCCTCTCTCTCTCTCTCTCTCTCTCTCTCTCTGAGGCACAGTGGGTACTAATCTTCTAAGTTAGTTTTTGTATGTGGTATGTTTGTATACCAACAGTCAGTGCTCTGTAAACACAGCCGTCACACCTCAGGCCGCAGAGAAGTTGTTAACCAAGCAGCCCGTGCTGTTGCCCTTGCCTACACGCTAGCTAAACCAGACCGCGTCTCTGTGTGTGACCCGCTGACGCATTGGAGGTTTACTGGCCTGTGAAGATGAATGCTGTAAGCTGAAACACGTAGGGGGTGTAACCATGACACTCGACCTATCAAGCGGAGATAAATCAGTGGCGTTTCACCAGTAATCACCACTGTCCCACAGAGCAGCGGCCGCAGTCATGGTAATGACACTGTAGCGATGCTGTAGAAAACAGAGGCAGGAGGACGATCCCACAGCGCAAGATACCAGGGCTGTCACAGTTCGTTCCCACACAGATAGGCTATTGCTGTTCTGGTCACTCTGGGACACACAGAGCTTGATTCAGTGTGCATTGTCATCAACTTCAGCTCTTAGCTGAGAGATCAATACTGTTGAATTCCCAAAACTGTTTGCCAAGGGGAAAAAATGGATGTTTGCTTTTTTTGACTTAAAATTAAACAGCGGTCTTTGGTCTGATGCGGGTAACAATGTTCCTCGGCGCTTAGTGCTTTTTTTTTTTTTTTTTTTTTGCTGCAGTTGTTATGGGGGTCAGGTTCTGATATTTTCACATGGAGTAATTATATCTTTCCCACTGGAAGCACCCCCTGGGCAGCCCTCCTGGTGGTGACAGAGAACGAGAGAGCACTGAGGCCAATTTTTTATCCTTGTGTTTCAAATAAGACTAGCCTTGTTGCTCTGGAGATGGAGGGGTCTGATGATGTCACTTCCTGAGTTCTCCCAGGGCCGGGGGGGGGGGGGGGGGGGGAGACGGTGAAGGGAGGGGGATGACAGGGTACAGTGTGTGAAAAATAGGGAAAAAGCAGACGACCAGATGAGACAGAGAGACAGGGATGAGAGAGGGAGAAAGAGAGAGAGATATGACATGTCAGGTAGACAGTGATAGATACACCCTCACATCCTCCAGTGGGCTTTTGTCTGCAGGCCTCTTCCAGGCTGTCCTCTTTCCAGCTCATGTCGTATCAGAGGAAGCGTGCTGTTCCCTCCCCCGCCCTCATAGCTGCAGACCTGTAACTGAAGACAGTCCGCGCACTCGCACCCCCCCCCCCTCTCGTTCCGCGCCGCACAACCGCACCATCTGCACGTTTACCGCACTCGCTCCCCGTTCTCGCCGAAAAGACTCTGCTGTTCCAGATGGGTGCGTTCATAAGAGAGGCCAGCTGCCGCTCCACCACCGCCGGCGGACGGGATGAGGCGCGCGTCTCCGTCACGGCAGGAGAACGACAGCTTTGAGGATTCTGTTTGCTGTTCACTGGTCGCGAGATGCTGTTGTCATTCTTGTTTCTGTTTTTTCTGGTTTTTTTTGGTGGGGGGGTGGGGGGGGGGGGTGTTGCTTGGCAAGGGAATGGTCCTTGTGGACATCTCTTTGCACAAAGACTTCTGATTTTAAAAGATGAGTTTAAAAGGGCAGAGAATGACACGTACATTAATCATTATTCAGGACTGCCCATGGCACACATCACTATTGAGATTCAGCATCAGGCTCCACCACAACTGACACCAGTGTGTTTGCTTTGGATTCACAGGTGAAACACAATTTAAAAGGTATGTTTGCTGTGTGCTCACAGGTGAACCATTTTATTAAAAAGTTGCTTTGGCTAAGTGATCACTGGTGTCAAATCTGATACAAAGGCTACAGATCAAACAGATCGATACCCTGTTGGCCATGCAAGCTTTTATTGCAAAGCACAAGGAAGGCCAGTGAGGAAGCTTTAAATAATATACAACATTTTAAGCCTCTTATTTCCAAATACTGACATACTGCCAATGATGAAAAAAATGTGTGTGTGTGTGTGTGTGTCTCTGTGTGTGCACGCATGTGTGACAAATAAAAAGAGTGAGACTATCTGCGTACTGCGAGCATCTGTGAATGTGAAGTGGCTGTGAGTCTTCGGGTCAATAGCCAGTAAGAACTCACAAGCCTGCATCCCAGCTCCCTTTAGGTTCATGGCAGAATGCTTTCATAATCTGCACATCTGCACAGCACTGCATTTATTCATTTGATGTGTTTGTCCTAACAACTTCCAAGGCCATTATGGCAAACAGCGACAAGCACAAGAACAAGGGTAACTACCATCGCCAGCACAGAGGAGGCAGTAAAGTAATAGACTTGTCACGCAAAAGCAATCCCGCTCAGCCACTACACAAATGGATGAAATTATATATTATGAGTATGTCATTTTTAGTATGTATAAGAAGCATAACATTTGGCCTGAGAATGCACAAATGATGCAGTGTTTGTGTGTGTATTAAAGACTATATGGATGAGCTTTAAATGCAGTCTGTTCCTGGAGAGCCAAAGGACCTGCTGTTTTTTTCCACCTTCAAATGATTAAGCAAATCAGACTCAAGGAATTGAGTAAGTTAACTGTGTAATCTATCCAAACTGCGTTCATTAATCAACAAAATGCTGAGTAACGGTGAAAACCAGCAGACTGTAGCTCTCCAGGACAAGGCCTAAAGTCTGGTCTAAAGGACAGATAAATAAACAAGTGTCTCAAAACCAATCTAACATTTCAACCCCCTTTTTTAACTCTTAATAAGAGAACTTCACCTTGTGTCTTTTCGAAATTTAGTTACCTGCTACGTAATTAAGTGCATCTGTCTCTCAGTACAGAGATTATTTAACTTTGGTATTTTTGGATATGAAAAATTTAAATACCTTACATAAAATTCTTGGTAGGCTACAACTCAATATAGCAATGAAACAGAGGAAATTAGATAAATGAATAAAGACATTTTAGCATTATGTCATGTGTTAATATTTTACAGGTTCTGCGTGAGCTGTAAAATCAGTGTAATGTTACAGTGCTGGAGGAGAGTGAGATAGCATGTGGGGGTGGTATCATCCTTGTGTGTCTCACTCTCAGAATCAGGACTGGCCTTAGACCTGCAATGGTTATGCTGCCATCCCATCCGACAGTATGAAACAACAGATTCTACTTATCTACACTGGCCATCTCCGCTTATCTTCACCATGTAGAAATAATGACACTTTTTATACATAGACCCCCACCCTTCACGTGTTTCTAAATTGTCAGTCTTCTTTACTGCAAGACAGTGTAAGAGAGATTTCAGAATCTAGTATTGATTCTAGGCTTTTGATTGCCTTTGGAGTCTGTTGTTGGCATTTGTCTGCATAAGGACCAGAGTTGTGACAAAGAAAGTAAAGAAGAACTCTATGGTTTATGTCTGAGCTCACCAGTGCCCTTTAACTCTCTGGGGTCTAAGGGTAAAATGAGGCACACTGGTGATTGTGCGATGCTCTGACATTTGTGTAAATTTCATCAACTTTATATACAGTGATTCCAAAGTGTTTCATATCTTTGTTTTCAGCACAAACTCAGCTACAACAATATCCCAGCAGTAAGTAGGTCATAATAATGTGTGGATTGTAAACTGCTCTAAAAACACACAAACTGTCAACAGTAGTTTTGAACATGCACAGGAATGTTGTAATAAAATACACTAAACAATTGTGAATAAGACTTTTGGTCACTGAAATGTGTTCAAGGTCTTGGGTATCAAAAGATGACAAAATATTTTAGCAAATCCAATGAGAAATATAAAATAAATAGCTAAAAGTTAGTGCTGTGACTACTATTTTTCAACACCAGGTGGGAATGGGAGGGCAAGTGGCCTTTCTGTAATAAATATGCATTGGGTAGGAATACCTGCCAGCTAAGTAGGCTATTCACACCTGGCCGCATGCCTCCCCACCACTAAGACAAAGACTCAGTGAGCCATTTAGAAGACAGAAACAAAGACAACTTTTGATTTTAGAACATTTATTGAAGTAAACTGCATGGAAGATGAGATGAGACTGGTGTACTCTTGCAACATCTGCCTGGCCTCTTAGCTAGTGGTGAACTAGGCTGTGTTTCCTGATCAACATCTCTGCAAATATAATAAAAACAAAATTGTTAGGAAATGTGAAATCAAATCAAACCTTATTTACATAGCACATTTCCTTCAACAGGTGAAAATTAAATGTGCTTTACAAAAAAGGGACAAACCACTAACTAATGAAAACAAAATTTATGAAATGTGACATCATATACAAACAAAGAACCAAACAAACACAACCAGACGCAGAGAGGTAGCCTATAATTTTGAGAAGCAATGGTTAGAATCATTCGTAGTGTGGGAATTCTCTGTGACATTCTATCCCGCTTTCGCAGACTTGGCATTTCTCACATGGATCTCGCATCGCCCCTCCTTTAGTCTCCTTCTATGGAGAGTAATTATAATGTTGTTAACATGTGAATGCGATTTGGGCAGACTTCCTGCTGAGCGAAATTCACATAGTAATGAGTAAAGTTTAGCGAAGCATACATGATCTAATTAATCAAATTTGGAACATTTTAAACAATTTATATTATTTGCCAATGGGCGCAATGGAAATGTTGCATCTGTATGATAACAGCACGTGAAGTTAATCATCTAAATAGAAACAAAAGTTAATTTCATCTTGTCGAGCTCCGCCGGCGGCTCTAAACCCCAGAGGGTTAAAAAAAAATGGTTTCCTGAACACAGCTGAACACAGCCGTAAACTTGCCTCGACCCGCAGACTTATCGTTTTCATAACCCTAACCCTAAGTTGAGCCCTTAAACGTAATTGAAGCCATAGGAACTGTTGAAAACATGTGATTACTGATTTAAAATTGTGGAAAAACTAAGTCAAGACTGTGAATTCCATAGTACAAATGCTAAAAAATATATTTGAGGCCTTAAAAAAAAATGGTTTCCCTGAAAAAATATGTATATATTCCATATCCTTTTATGGTCATAGGTACCTATACTAGTATATACAAAATTTTTGGATTGTCCAAAATCAAAAAAGAACCAATATCCCAACCTTTCTTTAACCTGCTGAACACAGCCGTGAACTTGCCTCGACCCTCAGACTTATCGTTTTCATAACCCTAACCCTAAGTTGAGCCCTAAAACGTAATTGAAGCCATAGGAACTGTTGAAAACATGTGTTTACTGATTTAAAATTGTGGAAAAACTAAGTCAAGACTGTGAATTCCATAGTACAAATGCTAAAAAATATATTTGAGGCCTTAAAAAAAAATGGTTTCCCTGAAAAAATATGTATATATTCCATATCCTTTTATAGTCATAGGTACCTATACTAGTATATACAAAATTTTTGGATTGTCCAAAATCAAAAAAGAACCAATGTCCCAACCTTTCTTTGACCTGCTGAACACAGCCGCGAACTTGCCTCGACCCTCAGACTTATCGTTTTCATAACCCTAACCCTAAGTTGAGCCCTAAAACGTAATTGAAGCCATAGGAACTGTTGAAAACATGTGATTACTGATTTAAAATTGTGGAAAAACTAAGTCAAGACTGTGAATTCCATAGTACAAATGCTAAAAAATATATTTGAGCCCTTAAAAAAAAATGGTTTCCCTGAAAAAATATGTATATATTCCATATCCTTTTATGGTCATAGGTACCTATACTAGTATATACAAAATTTTTGGATTGTCCAAAATCAAAAAAGAACCAATGTCCCAACCTTTCTTTCACCTGCTGAACACAGCCGTAAACTTGCCTCGACCCTCAGACTTATCGTTTTCATAACCCTAACCCTAAGTTGAGCCCTAAAACGTAATTGAAGCCATAGGAACTGTTGAAAACATGTGATTACTCATTTAAAATTGTGGAAAAACTAAGTCAAGACTGTGAATTCCATAGTACAAATGCTAAAAAATATATTTGAGGCCTTAAAAAAAAAATGGTTTCCCTGAAAAAATATGTATATATTCCATATCCTTTTATGGTCATAGGTACCTATACTAGTATATACAAAATTTTTGGATTGTCCAAAATCAAAAAAGAACCAATGTCCCAACCTTTCTTTAACCTGCTGAACACAGCCGTAAACTTGCCTCGACCCTCAGACTTATCGTTTTCATAACCCTAACCCTAAGTTGAGCCCTAAAACGTAATTGAAGCCATAGTAACTGTTGAAAACATGTGATTACTGATTTAAAATTGTGGAAAAACTAAGTCAAGACTGTGAATTCCATAGTACAAATGCTAAAAAATATATTTGAGGCCTTAAAAAAAAATGGTTTCCCTGAAAAAATATGTATATATTCCATATCCTTTTATGGTCATAGGTACGTACCTATACTAGTATATACAAAATTTTTGGATTGTCCAAAATCAAAAAAGAACCAATGTCCCAACCTTTCTTTAACCTGCTGAACACAGCCGTGAACTTGCATCGACCCTCAGACTTATCGTTTTCATAACCCTAACCCTAAGTTGAGCCCTAAAACGTAATTGAAGCCATAGGAACTGTTGAAAACATGTGATTACTCATTTAAAATTGTGGAAAAACTAAGTCAAGACTGTGAATTCCATAGTACAAATGCTAAAAAATATATTTGAGGCCTTAAAAAAAAAATGGTTTCCCTGAAAAAATATGTATATATTGCATATCCTTTTATGGTCATAGGTATCTATACTAGTATATACAAAATTTTTGGATTGTCCAAAATCTAAAAAGAACCAATGTCCCAACCTTTCTTTCACCTGCTGAAAACAGCTGTAAACTTGCCTCGACCCTCAGACTTATCGTTTTCATAACCCTAACCCTAAGTTGAGCCCTAAAACGTAATTGAAGCCATAGGAACTGTTGAAAACATGTGATTACTCATTTAAAATTGTGGAAAAACTAAGTCAAGACTGTGAATTCCATAGTACAAATGCTAAAAAATATATATTTGAGGCCTTAAAAAAAATGGTTTCCCTGAAAAAATATGTATATATTCCATATCCTTTTATGGTCATAGATACCTATACTAGTATATACAAAATTTTTGGATTGTCCAAAATCAAAAAAGAACCAATGTCCCAACCTTTCTTTAACCTGCTGAACACAGCCGTAAACTTGCCTCGACCCTCAGACTTATCGTTTTCATAACCCTAACCCTAAGTTGAGCCCTAAAACGTAATTGAAGCCATAGGAACTGTTGAAAACATGTGATTACTCATTTAAAATTGTGGAAAAACTAAGTCAAGACTGTGAATTCCATAGTACAAATGCTAAAAAAATATATTTGAGGCCTTAAAAAAAAATGGTTTCCCTGAAAAAATATGTATATATTCCATATCCTTTTATGGTCATAGATACCTTTACTAGTATATACTAAATTTTTGGATTGTCCAAAATCAAAAAAGAACCAATGTCCCAACCTTTCTTTCACCTGCTGAACACAGCCGTAAACTTGCCTCGACCCTCAGACTTATCGTTTTCATAACCCTAACCCTATGTTGAGCCCTAAAACGTAATTGAAGCCATAGGAACTGTTGAAAACATGTGATTACTGATTTAAAATTGTGGAAAAACTAAGTCAAGACTGTGAATTCCATAGTACAAATGCTAAAAATATATTTGAGTCCTTAAAAAAAAATGGTTTCCCTGAAAAAATATGTATATATTCCATATCCTTTTATGGTCATAGGTACCTATACTAGTATATACAAAATCTTTGGATTGTCCAAAATCAAAAAAGAACCAATGTCCCAACCTTTCTTTAACCTGCTGAACACAGCCGTAAACTTGCCTCGACCCTCAGACTTATCGTTTTCATAACCCTAACCCTAAGTTGAGCCCTAAAACGTAATTGAAGCCATAGTAACTGTTGAAAACATGTGATTACTGATTTAAAATAGTGGAAAAACTAAGTCAAGACTGTGAATTCCATAGTACAAATGCTAAAAAATATATTTGAGGCCTTAAAAAAAAATGGTTTCCCTGAAAAAATATGTATATATTCCATATCCTTTTATGGTCATAGGTACGTACCTATACTAGTATATACAAAATTTTTGGATTGTCCAAAATCAAAAAAGAACCAATGTCCCAACCTTTCTTTAACCTGCTGAACACAGCCGTGAACTTGCATCGACCCTCAGACTTATCGTTTTCATAACCCTAACCCTAAGTTGAGCCCTAAAACGTAATTGAAGCCATAGGAACTGTTGAAAACATGTGATTACTCATTTAAAATTGTGGAAAAACTAAGTCAAGACTGTGAATTCCATAGTACAAATGCTAAAAAATATATTTGAGGCCTTAAAAAAAAAATGGTTTCCCTGAAAAAATATGTATATATTGCATATCCTTTTATGGTCATAGGTACCTATACTAGTATATACAAAATTTTTGGATTGTCCAAAATCTAAAAAGAACCAATGTCCCAACCTTTCTTTCACCTGCTGAACACAGCTGTAAACTTGCCTCGACCCTCAGACTTATCGTTTTCATAACCCTAACCCTAAGTTGAGCCCTAAAACGTAATTGAAGCCATAGGAACTGTTGAAAACATGTGATTACTCATTTTAAATTATGGAAAACCTAAGTCAAGACTGTGAATTCCATAGTACAAATGCTTAAAAATATATTTGAGGCCTTAAAAAAAATGGTTTCCCTGAAGAAATATGTATATATTGCATATCCTTTTATGGTCATAGGTACCTATACTAGTATATACAAAATTTTTGGATTGTCCAAAATCAAAAAAGAACCAATGTCCCAACCTTTCTTTAACCTGCTGAACACAGCCGTAAACTTGTCTCGACCCTCAGACTTATCGTTTTCATAACCCTAACCCTAAGTTGAGGCCTAAAACATAATTGAAGCCATAGGAACTGTTGAAAACATGTGATTACTGATTTAAAAATGTGGAAAAACTAAGTCAAGACTGTGAATTCCATAGTACAAATGCTAAAAAATATATCTGAGCCCTTAAAGAAAAATGGTTTCCCTGAAAAAATATGTATATATTCCATATCCTTTTATGGTCATAGGTACCTATACTAGTATATACAAAATTTTTGAATTGTCCAAAATCAAAAAAGAACCAATGTCCCAACCTTTCTTTAACCTGCTGAACACAGCCGTAAACTTGCCTCGACCCTCAGACTTATCGTTTTCATAACCCTAACCCTAAGTTGAGCCCTAAAACGTAATTGAAGCCATAGGAACTGTTGAAAACATGTGATTACTCATTTAAAATTGTGGAAAAATTAAGTCAAGACTGTGAATTCCATAGTACAAATGCTAAAAAATATATTTGAGGCCTTAAAAAAAATGGTTTCCCTGAAAAAATATGTATGTATTCCATATCCTTTTATGGTCATAGGTACCTATACTAGTATATACAAAATTTTTGGATTGTCCAAAATCAAAAAAGAACCAATGTCCCAACCTTTCTTTAACCTGCTGAACACAGCCGTGAACTTGCCTCGACCCTCAGACTTATCGTTTTCATAACCCTAACCCTAAAATGAGCCCTAAAACGTAATTGAAGCCATAGGAACTGTTGAAAACATGTGATTACTGATTTAAAATTGTGGAAAAACTAAGTCAAGACTGTGAATTCCATAGTACAAATGCTAAAAAATATATTTGAGGCCTTAAAAAAAAATGGTTTCCCTGAAAAAATATGTATATATTCCCTATCCTTTTATGGTCATAGGTACCTATACTAGTATATACAAAATTTTTGGATTGTCCAAAATCAAAAAAGAACCAATGTCCCAACCTTTCTTTAACCTGCTGAACACAGCCGTAAACTTGTCTCGACCCTCAGACTTATCGTTTTCATAACCCTAACCCTAAGTTGAGCCCTAAAACATAATTGAAGCCATAGGAACTGTTGAAAACATGTGATTACTGATTTAAAATTGTGGAAAAACTAAGTCAAGACTGTGAATTCCATAGTACAAATGCTAAAAAATATATTTGAGGCCTTAAAAAAAAAATGGTTTCCCTGAAAAAATATGTATATATTGCATATCCTTTTATGGTCATAGGTACCTATACTAGTATATACAAAATTTTTGGATTGTCCAAAATCTAAAAAGAACCAATGTCCCAACCTTTCTTTCACCTGCTGAACACAGCTGTAAACTTGCCTCGACCCTCAGACTTATCGTTTTCATAACCCTAACCCTAAGTTGAGCCCTAAAACGTAATTGAAGCCATAGGAACTGTTGAAAACATGTGATTACTCATTTTAAATTATGGAAAACCTAAGTCAAGACTGTGAATTCCATAGTACAAATGCTTAAAAATATATTTGAGGCCTTAAAAAAAATGGTTTCCCTGAAGAAATATGTATATATTGCATATCCTTTTATGGTCATAGGTACCTATACTAGTATATACAAAATTTTTGGATTGTCCAAAATCAAAAAAGAACCAATGTCCCAACCTTTCTTTAACCTGCTGAACACAGCCGTAAACTTGTCTCGACCCTCAGACTTATCGTTTTCATAACCCTAACCCTAAGTTGAGGCCTAAAACATAATTGAAGCCATAGGAACTGTTGAAAACATGTGATTACTGATTTAAAAATGTGGAAAAACTAAGTCAAGACTGTGAATTCCATAGTACAAATGCTAAAAAATATATCTGAGCCCTTAAAGAAAAATGGTTTCCCTGAAAAAATATGTATATATTCCATATCCTTTTATGGTCATAGGTACCTATACTAGTATATACAAAATTTTTGAATTGTCCAAAATCAAAAAGAACCAATGTCCCAACCTTTCTTTAACCTGCTGAACACAGCCGTAAACTTGCCTCGACCCTCAGACTTATCGTTTTCATAACCCTAACCCTAAGTTGAGCCCTAAAACGTAATTGAAGCCATAGGAACTGTTGAAAACATGTGATTACTCATTTAAAATTGTGGAAAAATTAAGTCAAGACTGTGAATTCCATAGTACAAATGCTAAAAAATATATTTGAGGCCTTAAAAAAAATGGTTTCCCTGAAAAAATATGTATGTATTCCATATCCTTTTATGGTCATAGGTACCTATACTAGTATATACAAAATTTTTGGATTGTCCAAAATCAAAAAAGAACCAATGTCCCAACCTTTCTTTAACCTGCTGAACACAGCCGTGAACTTGCCTCGACCCTCAGACTTATCGTTTTCATAACCCTAACCCTAAAATGAGCCCTAAAACGTAATTGAAGCCATAGGAACTGTTGAAAACATGTGATTACTGATTTAAAATTGTGGAAAAACTAAGTCAAGACTGTGAATTCCATAGTACAAATGCTAAAAAATATATTTGAGGCCTTAAAAAAAAATGGTTTCCCTGAAAAAATATGTATATATTCCCTATCCTTTTATGGTCATAGGTACCTATACTAGTATATACAAAATTTTTGGATTGTCAAAAATCAAAAAAGAACCAATGTCCCAACCTTTCTTTAACCTCCTGAACACAGCCGTAAACTTGCCTCGACCCTCAGACTTATCGTTTTCATAACCCTAACCCTAAGTTGAGCCCTAAAACGTAATTGAAGCCATAGGAACTGTTGAAAACATGTGATTACTCATTTAAAATTGTGGAAAAACTAAGTCAAGACTGCAAATTCCATAACACAAATGCTAAAAAATATATTTGAGGCCTTAAAAAAAATGGTTTCGCTGAAAAAATATGTATGTATTCCATATCCTTTTATGGTCATAGGTACCTATACTAGTATATACAAAATTTTTGGATTGTCCAAAATCAAAAAAGAACCAATGTCCCAACCTTTCTTTAACCTGCTGAACACAGCCGTGAACTTGCCTCGACCCTCAGACTTATCGTTTTCATAACCCTAACCCTAAGTTGAGCCCTAAAACGTAATTGAAGCCATAGGAACTGTTGAAAACATGTGATTACTGATTTAAAATTGTGGAAAAACTAAGTCAAGACTGCGAATTCCATAATACAAATGCTAAAAAATATATTTGAGGCCTTAAAAAAAAAATAGTTTCCCTGAAAAAATATGTATGTATTCCATATCCTTTTATGGTCATAGGTACCTATACTAGTATATACAAAATTTTTGGATTGTCCAAAATCAACAAAGAACCAATGTCCCAACCTTTCTTTAACCTGCTGAACACAGCCGTAAACTTGCCTCGACCCTCAGAGTTATCGTTTTCATAACCCTAACCCTAAGTTGAGCCCTAAAACGTAATTGAAGCCATAGGAACTGTTGAAAACATGTGATTACTGATTTAAAATTGTGGAAAAACTAAGTCAAGACTGTGAATTCCATAGTACAAATGCTAAAAAATATATTTGAGGCCTTAAAAAAAAAATGGTTTCGCTGAAAAGATATGTATATATTCTATATCCTTTTATGGTCATAGGTACCTATACTAGTATATACAAAATTTTTGGATTGTCAAAAATCAAAAAAGAACCAATGTCCCAACCTTTCTTTAACCTGCTGAACACAGCCGTGAACTTGCCTCGACCCTCAGACTTATCGTTTTCATAACCCTAACCCTAAGTTGAGCCCTAAAACGTAATTGAAGCCATAGGAACTGTTGAAAACATGTGATTACTCATTTTAAATTATGGAAAACCTAAGTCAAGACTGTGAATTCCATAGTACAAATGCTTAAAAATATATTTGAGGCCTTAAAAAAAATGGTTTCCCTGAAGAAATATGTATATATTGCATATCCTTTTATGGTCATAGGTACCTATACTAGTATATACAAAATTTTTGGATTGTCCAAAATCAAAAAAGAACCAATGTCCCAACCTTTCTTTAACCTGCTGAACACAGCCGTAAACTTGTCTCGACCCTCAGACTTATCGTTTTCATAACCCTAACCCTAAGTTGAGGCCTAAAACATAATTGAAGCCATAGGAACTGTTGAAAACATGTGATTACTCATTTAAAATTGTGGAAAAACTAAGTCAAGACTGCGAATTCCATAATACAAATGCTAAAAAATATATTTGAGGCCTTAAAAAAAAAATGGTTTCCCTGAAAAAATATGTATATATTCCATATCCTTTTATGGTCATAGGTACCTATACTAGTATATACAAAATTTTTGGATTGTCCAAAATCAAAAAAGAACCAATGTCCCAACCTTTCTTTAACCTGCTGAACACAGCCGTAAACTTGTCTCGACCCTCAGACTTATCGTTTTCATAACCCTAACCCTAAGTTGAGCCCTAAAACATAATTGAAGCCATAGGAACTGTTGAAAACATGTGATTACTGATTTAAAATTGTGGAAAAACTAAGTCAAGACTGTGAATTCCATAGTACAAATGCTAAAAAATATATCTGAGCCCTTAAAGAAAAATGGTTTCCCTGAAAAAATATGTATATATTCCATATCCTTTTATGGTCATAGGTACCTATACTAGTATATACAAAATTTTTGGATTGTCCAAAATCAAAAAAGAACCAATGTCCCAACCTTTCTTTAACCTGCTGAACACAGCCGTGAACTTGCCTCGACCCTCAGACTTATCGTTTTCATAACCCTAACCCTAAGTTGAGCCCTAAAACGTAATTGAAGCCATAGGAACTGTTGAAAACATGTGATTACTGATTTAAAATTGTGGAAAAACTAAGTCAAGACTGTGAATTCCATAGTACAAATGCTAAAAAATATATTTGAGGCCTTAAAAAAAAATGGTTTCCCTGAAAAAATATGTATATATTCCCTATCCTTTTATGGTCATAGGTACCTATACTAGTATATACAAAATTTTTGGATTGTCAAAAATCAAAAAAGAACCAATGTCCCAACCTTTCTTTAACCTGCTGAACACAGCCGTAAACTTGCCTCGACCCTCAGACTTATCGTTTTCATAACCCTAACCCTAAGTTGAGCCCTAAAACGTAATTGAAGCCATAGGAACTGTTGAAAACATGTGATTACTCATTTAAAATTGTGGAAAAACTAAGTCAAGACTGCGAATTCCATAACACAAATGCTAAAAAATATATTTGAGGCCTTAAAAAAAATGGTTTCGCTGAAAAAATATGTATGTATTCCATATCCTTTTATGGTCATAGGTACCTATACTAGTATATACAAAATTTTTGGATTGTCCAAAATCAAAAAAGAACCAATGTCCCAACATTTCTTTAACCTGCTGAACACAGCCGTGAACTTGCCTCGACCCTCAGACTTATCGTTTTCATAACCCTAACCCTAAGTTGAGCCCTAAAACGTAATTGAAGCCATAGGAACTGTTGAAAACATGTGATTACTGATTTAAAATTGTGGAAAAACTAAGTCAAGACTGCGAATTCCATAATACAAATGCTAAAAAATATATTTGAGGCCTTAAAAAAAAAATAGTTTCCCTGAAAAAATATGTATGTATTCCATATCCTTTTATGGTCATAGGTACCTATACTAGTATATACAAAATTTTTGGATTGTCCAAAATCAACAAAGAACCAATGTCCCAACCTTTCTTTAACCTGCTGAACACAGCCGTAAACTTGCCTCGACCCTCAGAGTTATCGTTTTCATAACCCTAACCCTAAGTTGAGCCCTAAAACGTAATTGAAGCCATAGGAACTGTTGAAAACATGTGATTACTGATTTAAAATTGTGGAAAAACTAAGTCAAGACTGTGAATTCCATAGTACAAATGCTAAAAAATATATTTGAGGCCTTAAAAAAAAAATGGTTTCCCTGAAAAGATATGTATATATTCCATATCCTTTTATGGTCATAGGTACCTATACTAGTATATACAAAATTTTTGGATTGTCAAAAATCAAAAAAGAACCAATGTCCCAACCTTTCTTTAACCTGCTGAACACAGCCGTGAACTTGCCTCGACCCTCAGACTTATCGTTTTCATAACCCTAACCCTAAGTTGAGCCCTAAAACGTAATTGAAGCCATAGGAACTGTTGAAAACATGTGATTACTCATTTTAAATTATGGAAAACCTAAGTCAAGACTGTGAATTCCATAGTACAAATGCTTAAAAATATATTTGAGGCCTTAAAAAAAATGGTTTCCCTGAAAAAATATGTATATATTGCATATCCTTTTATGGTCATAGGTACCTATACTAGTATATACAAAATTTTTGGATTGTCCAAAATCAAAAAAGAACCAATGTCCCAACCTTTCTTTAACCTGCTGAACACAGCCGTAAACTTGTCTCGACCCTCAGACTTATCGTTTTCATAACCCTAACCCTAAGTTGAGCCCTAAAACATAATTGAAGCCATAGGAACTGTTGAAAACATGTGATTACTGATTTAAAATTGTGGAAAAACTAAGTCAAGACTGTGAATTCCATAGTACAAATGCTAAAAAATATATCTGAGCCCTTAAAGAAAAATGGTTTCCCTGAAAAAATATGTATATATTCCATATCCTTTTATGGTCATAGGTACCTATACTAGTATATACAAAATTTTTGGATTGTCCAAAATCAAAAAAGAACCAATGTCCCAACCTTTCTTTAACCTGCTGAACACAGCCGTAAACTTGCCTCGACCCTCAGACTTATCGTTTTCATAACCCTAACCCTAAGTTGAGCCCTAAAACGTAATTGAAGCCATAGGAACTGTTGAAAACATGTGATTACTCATTTTAAATTATGGAAAAACTAAGTCAAGACTGTGAATTCCATAATACAAATGCTAAAAAATATATTTGAGGCCTTAAAAAAAATGGTTTCCCTGAAAAAATATGTATGTATTCCATATCCTTTTATGGTCCTAGGTACCTATACTAGTATATACAAAATTTTTGGATTGTCCAAAAACAAAAAAGAACCAATGTCCCAACCTTTCTTTAACCTGCTGAACACAGCCGTAAACTTGCCTCGACCCTCAGACTTATCGTTTTCATAACCCTAACCCTAAGTTGAGCCCTAAAACGTAATTGAAGCCATAGGAACTGTTGAAAACATGTGATTACTGATTTAAAATTGTGGAAAAACTAAGTCAAGACTGTGAATTCCATAGTACAAATGCTAAAAAATATATTTGAGGCCTTAAAAACAAATGGTTTCCCTGAAAAAATATGTATATATTCCATATCCTTTTATGGTCATAGGTACCTATACTATATATAAAATTTTTGGATTGTCCAAAATCAAAAAAGAACCAATGTCCCAACCTTTCTTTAACCTGCTGAACACAGCCGTGAACTTGCCTCGACCCTCAGAGTTATCGTTTTCATAACCCTAACCCTAAGTTGAGCCCTTAAACGTAATTGAAGCCATAGGAACTGTTGAAAACATGTGATTACTCATTTAAAATTGTGGAAAAACTAAGTCAAGACTGTGAATTCCATAGTACAAATGCTAAAAAATATATTTGAGGCCTTAAAAAAAATGGTTTCCCTGAAAAAATATGTATGTATTCCATATCCTTTTATGGTCATAGGTACCTATACTAGTATATACAAAATTTTTGGATTGTCCAAAATCAAAAAAGAACCAATGTCCCAACCTTTCTTTAACCTGCTGAACACAGCCGTGAACTTGCCTCGACCCTCAGACTTATCGTTTTCATAACCCTAACCCTAAGTTGAGCCCTAAAACGTAATTGAAGCCATAGGAACTGTTGAAAACATGTGATTACTGATTTAAAATTGTGGAAAAACTAAGTCAAGACTGTGAATTCCATAGTACAAATGCTAAAAAATATATTTGAGGCCTTAAAAAAAAAATGGTTTCCCTGAAAAGATATGTATATATTCCATATCCTTTTATGGTCATAGGTACCTATACTAGTATATACAAAATTTTTGGATTGTCAAAAATCAAAAACGAACCAATGTCCCAACCTTTCTTTAACCTGCTGAACACAGCCGTGAACTTGCCTCGACCCTCAGACTTATCGTTTTCATAACCCTAACCCTAAGTTGAGCCCTAAAACGTAATTGAAGCCATAGGAACTGTTGAAAACATGTGATTACTGATTTAAAATTGTGGAAAAACTAAGTCAAGACTGCGAATTCCATAATACAAATGCTAAAAAATATATTTGAGGCCTTAAAAAAAAAATGGTTTCCCTGAAAAAATATGTATATATTCCATATCCTTTTATGGTCTTAGGTACCTATACTAGTATATACAATATTTTTGGATTGTCCAAAATCAAAAAAGAACCAATGTCCCAACCTTTCTTTAACCTGCTGAACACAGCCGTAAACTTGCCTCGACCCTCAGACTTATCGTTTTCATAACCCTAACCCTAAGTTGAGCCCTAAAACGTAATTGAAGCCATAGGAACTGTTGAAAACATGTGATTACTCATTTAAAATTGTGGAAAAACTAAGTCAAGACTGCGAATTCCATAACACAAATGCTAAAAAATATATTTGAGGCCTTAAAAGAAAATGGTTTCCCTGAAAAAATATGTATATATTCCATATCTTTTTATGCTCATAGGTACCTATACTAGTATATACAAAATTTTTGGATTGTCCAAAATCAAAAAAGAACCAATGTCCCAACCTTTCTTTAACCTGCTGAACACAGCCGTGAACTTGCCTCGACCCTCAGACTTATCGTTCTCATAACCCTAACCCTAAGTTGAGCCCTAAAACGTAATTGAACCCATAGGAACTGTTGAAAACATGTGATTACTCATTTAAAATTATGGAAAAACTAAGTCAAGACTGTGAATTCCATAGTACAAATACTAAAAAATATATTTGAGTCCTTAAAAAAAATGGTTTCCCTGAAAAAATATGTATGTATTCCATATCCTTTTATGGTCATAGGTACCTATACTAGTATATACAAAATTTTTCGATTGTCCAAAATCAAAAAAGAACCAATGTCCCAACCTTTCTTTAACCTGCTGAACACAGCCGTGAACTTGCCTCGACCCTCAGACTTATCGTTTTCATAACCCTAACCCTAAGTTGAGCCCTAAAACGTAATTGAAGCCATAGGAACTGTTGAAAACATGTGATTACTCATTTAAAATTGTGGAAAAACTAAGTCAAGACTGTGAATTCCATAGTACAAATGCTAAAAAATATATTTGAGGCCTTAAAAAAAAAATGGTTTCCCTGAAAAAATATGTATATATTCCCTATCCTTTTATGGTCATAGGTACCTATACTAGTATACACAAAATTTTTGGATTGTCAAAAATCAAAAAAGAACCAATGTCCCAACCTTTCTTTAACCTCCTGAACACAGCCGTAAACTTGCCTCGACCCTCAGACTTATCGTTTTCATAACCCTAACCCTAAGTTGAGCCCTAAAACGTAATTGAAGCCATAGGAACTGTTGAAAACATGTGATTACTCATTTAAAATTGTGGAAAAACTAAGTCAAGACTGCAAATTCCATAACACAAATGCTAAAAAATATATTTGAGGCCTTAAAAAAAATGGTTTCGCTGAAAAAATATGTATGTATTCCATATCCTTTTATGGTCATAGTTGCCTATACTAGTATATACAAAATTTTTGGATTGTCCAAAATCAAAAAGAACCAATGTCCCAACCTTTCTTTAACCTGCTGAACACAGCCGTGAACTTGCCTCGACCCTCAGACTTATCGTTTTCATAACCCTAACCCTAAGTTGAGCCCTAAAACGTAATTGAAGCCATAGGAACTGTTGAAAACATGTGATTACTGATTTAAAATTGTGGAAAAACTAAGTCAAGACTGCGAATTCCATAATACAAATGCTAAAAAATATATTTGAGGCCTTAAAAAAAAATGGTTTCCCTGAAAAAATATGTATATATTGCATATCCTTCTATGGTCATAGGTACCTATACTAGTATATACAAAATTTTTGGATTGTCCAAAATCAAAAAAGAACCAATGTCCCAACCTTTCTTTAACCTGCTGAACACAGCCGTGAACTTGCCTCGACCCTCAGACTTATCGTTTTCATAACCCTAACCCTAAGTTGAGCCCTAAAACGTAATTGAAGCCATAGGAACTGTTGAAAACATGTGATTACTGATTTAAAATTGTGGAAAAACTAAGTCAAGACTGTGAATTCCATAGTACAAATGCTAAAAAATATATTTGAGGCCTTAAAAAAAAAATGGTTTCCCTGAAAAGATATGTATATATTCCATATCCTTTTATGGTCATAGGTACCTATACTAGTATATACAAAATTTTTGGATTGTCAAAAATCAAAAAAGAACCAATGTCCCAACCTTTCTTTAACCTGCTGAACACAGCCGTGAACTTGCCTCGACCCTCAGACTTATCGTTTTCATAACCCTAACCCTAAGTTGAGCCCTAAAACGTAATTGAAGCCATAGGAACTGTTGAAAACATTTGATTACTGATTTAAAATTGTGGAAAAACTAAGTCAAGACTGCGAATTCCATAATACAAATGCTAAAAAATATATTTGAGGCCTTAATAAAAATGGTTTCCCTGAAAAAATATGTATATATTCCATATCCTTTTATGGTCATAGGTACCTATACAAGTATATACAAAATTTTTGGATTGTCCAAAATCAAAAAAGAACCAATGTCCCAACCTTTCTTTAACCTGCTGAACACAGCCGTGAACTTGCCTCGACCCTCAGACTTATCGTTTTCATAACCCTAACCCTAAGTTGAGCCCTAAAACGTAATTGAAGCCATAGGAACTGTTGAAAACATGTGATTACTCATTTAAAATTGTGGAAAAACTAAGTCAAGACTGTGAATTCCATAGTACAAATGCTAAAAAATATATTTGAGGCCTTAAAAAAAAAATGGTTTCCCTGAAAAAATATGTATATATTCCCTATCCTTTTATGGTCATAGGTACCTATACTAGTATATACAAAATTTTTGGATTGTCAAAAATCAAAAAAGAATTAATGTCCCAACCTTTCTTTAACCTCCTGAACACAGCCGTAAACTTGCCTCGACCCTCAGACTTATCGTTTTCATAACCCTAACCCTAAGTTGAGCCCTAAAACGTAATTGAAGCCATACGAACTGTTGAAAACATGTGATTACTCATTTAAAATTGTGGAAAAACTAAGTCAAGACTGCGAATTCTATAACACAAATGCTAAAAAATATATTTGAGGCCTTAAAAAAAATGGTTTCGCTGAAAAAATATGTATGTATTCCATATCCTTTTATGGTCATAGGTACCTATACTAGTATATACAAAATTTTTGGATTGTCCAAAATCAAAAAAGAACCAATGTCCCAACATTTCTTTAACCTGCTGAACACAGCCGTGAACTTGCCTCGACCCTCAGACTTATCGTTTTCATAACCCTAACCCTAAGTTGAGCCCTAAAACGTAATTGAAGCCATAGGAACTGTTGAAAACATGTGATTACTGATTTAAAATTGTGGAAAAACTAAGTCAAGACTGCGAATTCCATAATACAAATGCTAAAAAATATATTTGAGGCCTTAAAAAAAAAATAGTTTCCCTGAAAAAATATGTATGTATTCCATATCCTTTTATGGTCATAGGTACCTATACTAGTATATACAAAATTTTTGGATTGTCCAAAATCAACAAAGAACCAATGTCCCAACCTTTCTTTAACCTGCTGAACACAGCCGTAAACTTGCCTCGACCCTCAGAGTTATCGTTTTCATAACCCTAACCCTAAGTTGAGCCCTAAAACGTAATTGAAGCCATAGGAACTGTTGAAAACATGTGATTACTGATTTAAAATTGTGGAAAAACTAAGTCAAGACTGTGAATTCCATAGTACAAATGCTAAAAAATATATTTGAGGCCTTAAAAAAAAAATGGTTTCCCTGAAAAGATATGTATATATTCCATATCCTTTTATGGTCATAGGTACCTATACTAGTATATACAAAATTTTTGGATTGTCAAAAATCAAAAAAGAACCAATGTCCCAACCTTTCTTTAACCTGCTGAACACAGCCGTGAACTTGCCTCGACCCTCAGACTTATCGTTTTCATAACCCTAACCCTAAGTTGAGCCCTAAAACGTAATTGAAGCCATAGGAACTGTTGAAAACATGTGATTACTCATTTTAAATTATGGAAAACCTAAGTCAAGACTGTGAATTCCATAGTACAAATGCTTAAAAATATATTTGAGGCCTTAAAAAAAATGGTTTCCCTGAAAAAATATGTATATATTGCATATCCTTTTATGGTCATAGGTACCTATACTAGTATATACAAAATTTTTGGATTGTCCAAAATCAAAAAAGAACCAATGTCCCAACCTTTCTTTAACCTGCTGAACACAGCCGTAAACTTGTCTCGACCCTCAGACTTATCGTTTTCATAACCCTAACCCTAAGTTGAGCCCTAAAACATAATTGAAGCCATAGGAACTGTTGAAAACATGTGATTACTGATTTAAAATTGTGGAAAAACTAAGTCAAGACTGTGAATTCCATAGTACAAATGCTAAAAAATATATCTGAGCCCTTAAAGAAAAATGGTTTCCCTGAAAAAATATGTATATATTCCATATCCTTTTATGGTCATAGGTACCTATACTAGTATATACAAAATTTTTGGATTGTCCAAAATCAAAAAAGAACCAATGTCCCAACCTTTCTTTAACCTGCTGAACACAGCCGTAAACTTGCCTCGACCCTCAGACTTATCGTTTTCATAACCCTAACCCTAAGTTGAGCCCTAAAACGTAATTGAAGCCATAGGAACTGTTGAAAACATGTGATTACTCATTTTAAATTATGGAAAAACTAAGTCAAGACTGTGAATTCCATAATACAAATGCTAAAAAATATATTTGAGGCCTTAAAAAAAATGGTTTCCCTGAAAAAATATGTATGTATTCCATATCCTTTTATGGTCCTAGGTACCTATACTAGTATATACAAAATTTTTGGATTGTCCAAAAACAAAAAAGAACCAATGTCCCAACCTTTCTTTAACCTGCTGAACACAGCCGTAAACTTGCCTCGACCCTCAGACTTATCGTTTTCATAACCCTAACCCTAAGTTGAGCCCTAAAACGTAATTGAAGCCATAGGAACTGTTGAAAACATGTGATTACTGATTTAAAATTGTGGAAAAACTAAGTCAAGACTGTGAATTCCATAGTACAAATGCTAAAAAATATATTTGAGGCCTTAAAAACAAATGGTTTCCCTGAAAAAATATGTATATATTCCATATCCTTTTATGGTCATAGGTACCTATACTATATATAAAATTTTTGGATTGTCCAAAATCAAAAAAGAACCAATGTCCCAACCTTTCTTTAACCTGCTGAACACAGCCGTGAACTTGCCTCGACCCTCAGAGTTATCGTTTTCATAACCCTAACCCTAAGTTGAGCCCTTAAACGTAATTGAAGCCATAGGAACTGTTGAAAACATGTGATTACTCATTTAAAATTGTGGAAAAACTAAGTCAAGACTGTGAATTCCATAGTACAAATGCTAAAAAATATATTTGAGGCCTTAAAAAAAATGGTTTCCCTGAAAAAATATGTATGTATTCCATATCCTTTTATGGTCATAGGTACCTATACTAGTATATACAAAATTTTTGGATTGTCCAAAATCAAAAAAGAACCAATGTCCCAACCTTTCTTTAACCTGCTGAACACAGCCGTGAACTTGCCTCGACCCTCAGACTTATCGTTTTCATAACCCTAACCCTAAGTTGAGCCCTAAAACGTAATTGAAGCCATAGGAACTGTTGAAAACATGTGATTACTGATTTAAAATTGTGGAAAAACTAAGTCAAGACTGTGAATTCCATAGTACAAATGCTAAAAAATATATTTGAGGCCTTAAAAAAAAAATGGTTTCCCTGAAAAGATATGTATATATTCCATATCCTTTTATGGTCATAGGTACCTATACTAGTATATACAAAATTTTTGGATTGTCAAAAATCAAAAACGAACCAATGTCCCAACCTTTCTTTAACCTGCTGAACACAGCCGTGAACTTGCCTCGACCCTCAGACTTATCGTTTTCATAACCCTAACCCTAAGTTGAGCCCTAAAACGTAATTGAAGCCATAGGAACTGTTGAAAACATGTGATTACTGATTTAAAATTGTGGAAAAACTAAGTCAAGACTGCGAATTCCATAATACAAATGCTAAAAAATATATTTGAGGCCTTAAAAAAAAAATGGTTTCCCTGAAAAAATATGTATATATTCCATATCCTTTTATGGTCTTAGGTACCTATACTAGTATATACAATATTTTTGGATTGTCCAAAATCAAAAAAGAACCAATGTCCCAACCTTTCTTTAACCTGCTGAACACAGCCGTAAACTTGCCTCGACCCTCAGACTTATCGTTTTCATAACCCTAACCCTAAGTTGAGCCCTAAAACGTAATTGAAGCCATAGGAACTGTTGAAAACATGTGATTACTCATTTAAAATTGTGGAAAAACTAAGTCAAGACTGCGAATTCCATAACACAAATGCTAAAAAATATATTTGAGGCCTTAAAAGAAAATGGTTTCCCTGAAAAAATATGTATATATTCCATATCTTTTTATGCTCATAGGTACCTATACTAGTATATACAAAATTTTTGGATTGTCCAAAATCAAAAAAGAACCAATGTCCCAACCTTTCTTTAACCTGCTGAACACAGCCGTGAACTTGCCTCGACCCTCAGACTTATCGTTCTCATAACCCTAACCCTAAGTTGAGCCCTAAAACGTAATTGAACCCATAGGAACTGTTGAAAACATGTGATTACTCATTTAAAATTATGGAAAAACTAAGTCAAGACTGTGAATTCCATAGTACAAATACTAAAAAATATATTTGAGTCCTTAAAAAAAATGGTTTCCCTGAAAAAATATGTATGTATTCCATATCCTTTTATGGTCATAGGTACCTATACTAGTATATACAAAATTTTTCGATTGTCCAAAATCAAAAAAGAACCAATGTCCCAACCTTTCTTTAACCTGCTGAACACAGCCGTGAACTTGCCTCGACCCTCAGACTTATCGTTTTCATAACCCTAACCCTAAGTTGAGCCCTAAAACGTAATTGAAGCCATAGGAACTGTTGAAAACATGTGATTACTCATTTAAAATTGTGGAAAAACTAAGTCAAGACTGTGAATTCCATAGTACAAATGCTAAAAAATATATTTGAGGCCTTAAAAAAAAAATGGTTTCCCTGAAAAAATATGTATATATTCCCTATCCTTTTATGGTCATAGGTACCTATACTAGTATACACAAAATTTTTGGATTGTCAAAAATCAAAAAAGAACCAATGTCCCAACCTTTCTTTAACCTCCTGAACACAGCCGTAAACTTGCCTCGACCCTCAGACTTATCGTTTTCATAACCCTAACCCTAAGTTGAGCCCTAAAACGTAATTGAAGCCATAGGAACTGTTGAAAACATGTGATTACTCATTTAAAATTGTGGAAAAACTAAGTCAAGACTGCAAATTCCATAACACAAATGCTAAAAAATATATTTGAGGCCTTAAAAAAAATGGTTTCGCTGAAAAAATATGTATGTATTCCATATCCTTTTATGGTCATAGTTGCCTATACTAGTATATACAAAATTTTTGGATTGTCCAAAATCAAAAAAGAACCAATGTCCCAACCTTTCTTTAACCTGCTGAACACAGCCGTGAACTTGCCTCGACCCTCAGACTTATCGTTTTCATAACCCTAACCCTAAGTTGAGCCCTAAAACGTAATTGAAGCCATAGGAACTGTTGAAAACATGTGATTACTGATTTAAAATTGTGGAAAAACTAAGTCAAGACTGCGAATTCCATAATACAAATGCTAAAAAATATATTTGAGGCCTTAAAAAAAAATGGTTTCCCTGAAAAAATATGTATATATTGCATATCCTTCTATGGTCATAGGTACCTATACTAGTATATACAAAATTTTTGGATTGTCCAAAATCAAAAAAGAACCAATGTCCCAACCTTTCTTTAACCTGCTGAACACAGCCGTGAACTTGCCTCGACCCTCAGACTTATCGTTTTCATAACCCTAACCCTAAGTTGAGCCCTAAAACGTAATTGAAGCCATAGGAACTGTTGAAAACATGTGATTACTGATTTAAAATTGTGGAAAAACTAAGTCAAGACTGTGAATTCCATAGTACAAATGCTAAAAAATATATTTGAGGCCTTAAAAAAAAAATGGTTTCCCTGAAAAGATATGTATATATTCCATATCCTTTTATGGTCATAGGTACCTATACTAGTATATACAAAATTTTTGGATTGTCAAAAATCAAAAAAGAACCAATGTCCCAACCTTTCTTTAACCTGCTGAACACAGCCGTGAACTTGCCTCGACCCTCAGACTTATCGTTTTCATAACCCTAACCCTAAGTTGAGCCCTAAAACGTAATTGAAGCCATAGGAACTGTTGAAAACATTTGATTACTGATTTAAAATTGTGGAAAAACTAAGTCAAGACTGCGAATTCCATAATACAAATGCTAAAAAATATATTTGAGGCCTTAATAAAAATGGTTTCCCTGAAAAAATATGTATATATTCCATATCCTTTTATGGTCATAGGTACCTATACAAGTATATACAAAATTTTTGGATTGTCCAAAATCAAAAAAGAACCAATGTCCCAACCTTTCTTTAACCTGCTGAACACAGCCGTGAACTTGCCTCGACCCTCAGACTTATCGTTTTCATAACCCTAACCCTAAGTTGAGCCCTAAAACGTAATTGAAGCCATAGGAACTGTTGAAAACATGTGATTACTCATTTAAAATTGTGGAAAAACTAAGTCAAGACTGTGAATTCCATAGTACAAATGCTAAAAAATATATTTGAGGCCTTAAAAAAAAAATGGTTTCCCTGAAAAAATATGTATATATTCCCTATCCTTTTATGGTCATAGGTACCTATACTAGTATATACAAAATTTTTGGATTGTCAAAAATCAAAAAAGAATTAATGTCCCAACCTTTCTTTAACCTCCTGAACACAGCCGTAAACTTGCCTCGACCCTCAGACTTATCGTTTTCATAACCCTAACCCTAAGTTGAGCCCTAAAACGTAATTGAAGCCATACGAACTGTTGAAAACATGTGATTACTCATTTAAAATTGTGGAAAAACTAAGTCAAGACTGCGAATTCTATAACACAAATGCTAAAAAATATATTTGAGGCCTTAAAAAAAATGGTTTCGCTGAAAAAATATGTATGTATTCCATATCCTTTTATGGTCATAGGTACCTATACTAGTATATACAAAATTTTTGGATTGTCCAAAATCAAAAAAGAACCAATGTCCCAACCTTTCTTTAACCTGCTGAACACAGCCGTGAACTTGCCTCGACCCTCAGACTTATCGTTTTCATAACCCTAACCCTAAGTTGAGCCCTAAAACGTAATTGAAGCCATAGGAACTGTTGAAAACATGTGATTACTGATTTAAAATTGTGGAAAAACTAAGTCAAGACTGCGAATTCCATAATACAAATGCTAAAAAATATATTTGAGGCCTTAAAAAAAAAATAGTTTCCCTGAAAAAATATGTATGTATTCCATATCCTTTTATGGTCATAGGTACCTATACTAGTATATACAAAATTTTTGGATTGTCCAAAATCAACAAAGAACCAATGTCCCAACCTTTCTTTAATCTGCTGAACACAGCCGTAAACTTGCCTCGACCCTCAGAGTTATCGTTTTCATAACCCTAACCCTAAGTTGAGCCCTAAAACGTAATTGAAGCCATAGGAACTGTTGAAAACATGTGATTACTCATTTAAAATTGTGGAAAAACTAAGTCAAGACTGTGAATTCCATAGTAAAAATGCTAAAAAATATATTTGAGGCCTTAAAAAAAAATGGTTTCCCTGAAAAAATATGTATATATTCCATATCCTTTTATGGTCATAGGTACCTATACTAGTATATACAAAATTTTTGAATTGTCCAAAATCAAAAAAGAACCAATGTCCCAACCTTTCTTTAACCTGCTGAACACAGCCGTAAACTTGCCTCGACCCTCAGACTTATCGTTTTCATAACCCTAACCCTAAGTTGAGCCCTAAAACGTAATTGAAGCCATAGGAACTGTTGAAAACATGTGATTACTCATTTAAAATTGTGGAAAAACTAAGTCAAGACTGTGAATTCCATAGTACAAATGCTAAAAAATATATTTGAGGCCTTAAAAAAAAATGGTTTCCCTGAAAAAATATATATATATGCCATATCCTTTTATGGTCATAGGTACCTATACTAGTATATACAAAATTTTTGGATTGTCCAAAATCAAAAAAGAACCAATGTCCCAACCTTTCTTTAACCTGCTGAACACAGCCGTAAACTTGCCTCGACCCTCAGACTTATCGTTTTCATAACCCTAACCCTAAGTTGAGCCCTAAAACGTAATTGAAGCCATAGGAACTGTTGAAAACATGTGATTACTGATTTAAAATTGTGGAAAAACTAAGTCAAGATTGCGAATTCCATAATACAAATGCTAAAAAATATATTTGAGGCCTTAAAAAAAATGGTTTCCCTGAAAAAAAATGTATGTATTCCATATCCTATTATGGTCATAGGTACCTATACTAGTATATACAAAATTTTTGGATTGTCCAAAATCAAAAAAGAACCAATGTCCCAACCTTTCTTTAACCTGCTGAACACAGCCGTAAACTTGCCTCGACCCTCAGACTTATCGTTTTCATAACCCTAACCCTAAGTTGAGCCCTAAAACGTAATTGAAGCCATAGGAACTGTTGAAAACATGTGATTACTCATTTAAAATTGTGGAAAAACTAAGTCGAGACTGTGAATTCCATAGTACAAATGCTAAAAAATATATTTGAGGCCTTAAAAAAAAATGGTTTCCCTGAAAAAATATGTATATATTCCATATCCTTTTATGGTCATAGGTACCTATACTAGTATATACAAAATTTTTGGATTGTCCAAAATCAAAAAAGAACCAATGTCCCAACCTTTCTTTAACCTGCTGAACACAGCCGTGAACTTGCCTCGACCCTCAGACTTATCGTTTTCATAACCCTAACCCTAAGTTGAGCCCTAAAACGTAATTGAAGCCATAGGAACTGTTGAAAACATGTGATTACTGATTTAAAATTGTGGAAAAACTAAGTCAAGACTGTGAATTCCATAGTACAAATGCTAAAAAATATATTTGAGGCCTTAAAAAAAAAATGGTTTCCCTGAAAAGATATGTATATATTCCATATCCTTTTATGGTCATAGGTACCTATACTAGTATATACAAAATTTTTGGATTGTCAAAAATCAAAAAAGAACCAATGTCCCAACCTTTCTTTAACCTGCTGAACACAGCCGTGAACTTGCCTCGACCCTCAGACTTATCGTTTTCATAACCCTAACCCTAAGTTGAGCCCTAAAACGTAATTGAAGCCATAGGAACTGTTGAAAACATGTGATTACTGATTTAAAATTGTGGAAAAACTAAGTCAAGACTGCGAATTCCATAATACAAATGCTAAAAAATATATTTGAGGACTTAATAAAAATGGTTTCCCTGAAAAAATATGTATATATTCCATATCCTTTTATGGTCATAGGTACCTATACAAGTATATACAAAATTTTTGGATTGTCCAAAATCAAAAAAGAACCAATGTCCCAACCTTTCTTTAACCTGCTGAACACAGCCGTGAACTTGCCTCGACCCTCAGACTTATCGTTTTCATAACCCTAACCCTAAGTTGAGCCCTAAAACGTAATTGAAGCCATAGGAACTGTTGAAAACATGTGATTACTCATTTAAAATTGTGGAAAAACTAAGTCAAGACTGTGAATTCCATAGTACAAATGCTAAAAAATATATTTGAGGCCTTAAAAAAAAAATGGTTTCCCTGAAAAAATATGTATATATTCCCTATCCTTTTATGGTCATAGGTACCTATACTAGTATATACAAAATTTTTGGATTGTCAAAAATCAAAAAAGAACCAATGTCCCAACCTTTCTTTAACCTCCTGAACACAGCCGTAAACTTGCCTCGACCCTCAGACTTATCGTTTTCATAACCCTAACCCTAAGTTGAGCCCTAAAACGTAATTGAAGCCATAGGAACTGTTGAAAACATGTGATTACTGATTTAAAATTGTGGAAAAACTAAGTCAAGACTGTGAATTCCATAGTACAAATGCTAAAAAATATATTTGAGGCCTTAATAAAAAATGGTTTCCCTGAAAAAATATGTATATATTCCATATCCTTTTATGGTCATAGGTACCTATACTAGTATATACAAAATTTTTGGATTGTCAAAAATCAAAAAAGAACCAATATCCCAACCTTTCTTTCACCTGCTGAACACAGCCGTAAACTTGCCTCGACCCTCAGACTTATCGTTTTCATAACCCTAACCCTAAGTTGAGCCCTAAAACGTAATTGAAGCCATAGGAACTGTTGAAAACATGTGATTACTGATTTAAAATTGTGGAAAAACTAAGTCAAGACTGCGAATTCCATAATACAAATGCTAAAAAATATATTTGAGGCCTTAAAAAAAATGGTTTCCCTGAAAAAATATGTATGTATTCCATATCCTTTTATGGTCATAGGTACCTATACTAGTATATACAAAATTTTTGGATTGTCCAAAATCAAAAAAGAACCAATGTCCCAACCTTTCTTTAACCTGCTGAACACAGCCGTAAACTTGCCTCGACCCTCAGACTTATCGTTTTTATAACCCTAACCCTATGTTGAGCCCTAAAACGTAATTGAAGCCATAGGAACTGTTGAAAACATGTGATTACTCATTTAAAATTGTGGAAAAACTAGGTCAAGACTGTGAATTCCATAGTACAAATGCTAAAAAATATATTTGAGGGCTTAAAAAAAAATGGTTTCCCTGAAAAAATATGTATATATTCCATATCCTTTTATGCTCATAGGTACCTATACTAGTATATACAAAATTTTTGAATTGTCCAAAATCAAAAAAGAACCAATGTCCCAACCTTTCTTTAACCTGCTGAACACAGCCGTGAACTTGCCTCGACCCTCAGACTTATCGTTTTCATAACCCTAACCCTAAGTTGAGCCCTAAAACGTAATTGAAGCCATAGGAACTGTTGAAAACATGTGATTACTCATTTAAAATTGTGGAAAAACTAAGTCAAGACTGTGAATTCCATAGTACAAATGCTAAAAAATATATTTGAGGCCTTAAAAAAAAAATGGTTTCCCTGAAAAAATATGTATATATTCCCTATCCTTTTATGGTCATAGGTACCTATACTAGTATATACAAAATTTTTGGATTGTCAAAAATCAAAAAAGAATTAATGTCCCAACCTTTCTTTAACCTCCTGAACACAGCCGTAAACTTGCCTCGACCCTCAGACTTATCGTTTTCATAACCCTAACCCTAAGTTGAGCCCTAAAACGTAATTGAAGCCATACGAACTGTTGAAAACATGTGATTACTCATTTAAAATTGTGGAAAAACTAAGTCAAGACTGCGAATTCTATAACACAAATGCTAAAAAATATATTTGAGGCCTTAAAAAAAATGGTTTCGCTGAAAAAATATGTATGTATTCCATATCCTTTTATGGTCATAGGTACCTATACTAGTATATACAAAATTTTTGGATTGTCCAAAATCAAAAAAGAACCAATGTCCCAACCTTTCTTTAACCTGCTGAACACAGCCGTGAACTTGCCTCGACCCTCAGACTTATCGTTTTCATAACCCTAACCCTAAGTTGAGCCCTAAAACGTAATTGAAGCCATAGGAACTGTTGAAAACATGTGATTACTGATTTAAAATTGTGGAAAAACTAAGTCAAGACTGCGAATTCCATAATACAAATGCTAAAAAATATATTTGAGGCCTTAAAAAAAAAATAGTTTCCCTGAAAAAATATGTATGTATTCCATATCCTTTTATGGTCATAGGTACCTATACTAGTATATACAAAATTTTTGGATTGTCCAAAATCAACAAAGAACCAATGTCCCAACCTTTCTTTAATCTGCTGAACACAGCCGTAAACTTGCCTCGACCCTCAGAGTTATCGTTTTCATAACCCTAACCCTAAGTTGAGCCCTAAAACGTAATTGAAGCCATAGGAACTGTTGAAAACATGTGATTACTCATTTAAAATTGTGGAAAAACTAAGTCAAGACTGTGAATTCCATAGTAAAAATGCTAAAAAATATATTTGAGGCCTTAAAAAAAAATGGTTTCCCTGAAAAAATATGTATATATTCCATATCCTTTTATGGTCATAGGTACCTATACTAGTATATACAAAATTTTTGAATTGTCCAAAATCAAAAAAGAACCAATGTCCCAACCTTTCTTTAACCTGCTGAACACAGCCGTAAACTTGCCTCGACCCTCAGACTTATCGTTTTCATAACCCTAACCCTAAGTTGAGCCCTAAAACGTAATTGAAGCCATAGGAACTGTTGAAAACATGTGATTACTCATTTAAAATTGTGGAAAAACTAAGTCAAGACTGTGAATTCCATAGTACAAATGCTAAAAAATATATTTGAGGCCTTAAAAAAAAATGGTTTCCCTGAAAAAAAATATATATATGCCATATCCTTTTATGGTCATAGGTACCTATACTAGTATATACAAAATTTTTGGATTGTCCAAAATCAAAAAAGAACCAATGTCCCAACCTTTCTTTAACCTGCTGAACACAGCCGTAAACTTGCCTCGACCCTCAGACTTATCGTTTTCATAACCCTAACCCTAAGTTGAGCCCTAAAACGTAATTGAAGCCATAGGAACTGTTGAAAACATGTGATTACTGATTTAAAATTGTGGAAAAACTAAGTCAAGATTGCGAATTCCATAATACAAATGCTAAAAAATATATTTGAGGCCTTAAAAAAAATGGTTTCCCTGAAAAAAAATGTATGTATTCCATATCCTATTATGGTCATAGGTAACTATACTAGTATATACAAAATTTTTGGATTGTCCAAAATCAAAAAAGAACCAATGTCCCAACCTTTCTTTAACCTGCTGAACACAGCCGTAAACTTGCCTCGACCCTCAGACTTATCGTTTTCATAACCCTAACCCTAAGTTGAGCCCTAAAACGTAATTGAAGCCATAGGAACTGTTGAAAACATGTGATTACTCATTTAAAATTGTGGAAAAACTAAGTCGAGACTGTGAATTCCATAGTACAAATGCTAAAAAATATATTTGAGGCCTTAAAAAAAAATGGTTTCCCTGAAAAAATATGTATATATTCCATATCCTTTTATGGTCATAGGTACCTATACTAGTATATACAAAATTTTTGGATTGTCCAAAATCAAAAAAGAACCAATGTCCCAACCTTTCTTTAACCTGCTGAACACAGCCGTGAACTTGCCTCGACCCTCAGACTTATCGTTTTCATAACCCTAACCCTAAGTTGAGCCCTAAAACGTAATTGAAGCCATAGGAACTGTTGAAAACATGTGATTACTGATTTAAAATTGTGGAAAAACTAAGTCAAGACTGTGAATTCCATAGTACAAATGCTAAAAAATATATTTGAGGCCTTAAAAAAAAAATGGTTTCCCTGAAAAGATATGTATATATTCCATATCCTTTTATGGTCATAGGTACCTATACTAGTATATACAAAATTTTTGGATTGTCAAAAATCAAAAAAGAACCAATGTCCCAACCTTTCTTTAACCTGCTGAACACAGCCGTGAACTTGCCTCGACCCTCAGACTTATCGTTTTCATAACCCTAACCCTAAGTTGAGCCCTAAAACGTAATTGAAGCCATAGGAACTGTTGAAAACATGTGATTACTGATTTAAAATTGTGGAAAAACTAAGTCAAGACTGCGAATTCCATAATACAAATGCTAAAAAATATATTTGAGGACTTAATAAAAATGGTTTCCCTGAAAAAATATGTATATATTCCATATCCTTTTATGGTCATAGGTACCTATACAAGTATATACAAAATTTTTGGATTGTCCAAAATCAAAAAAGAACCAATGTCCCAACCTTTCTTTAACCTGCTGAACACAGCCGTGAACTTGCCTCGACCCTCAGACTTATCGTTTTCATAACCCTAACCCTAAGTTGAGCCCTAAAACGTAATTGAAGCCATAGGAACTGTTGAAAACATGTGATTACTCATTTAAAATTGTGGAAAAAATAAGTCAAGACTGTGAATTCCATAGTACAAATGCTAAAAAATATATTTGAGGCCTTAAAAAAAAAATGGTTTCCCTGAAAAAATATGTATATATTCCCTATCCTTTTATGGTCATAGGTACCTATACTAGTATATACAAAATTTTTGGATTGTCAAAAATCAAAAAAGAACCAATGTCCCAACCTTTCTTTAACCTCCTGAACACAGCCGTAAACTTGCCTCGACCCTCAGACTTATCGTTTTCATAACCCTAACCCTAAGTTGAGCCCTAAAACGTAATTGAAGCCATAGGAACTGTTGAAAACATGTGATTACTGATTTAAAATTGTGGAAAAACTAAGTCAAGACTGTGAATTCCATAGTACAAATGCTAAAAAATATATTTGAGGCCTTAATAAAAAATGGTTTCCCTGAAAAAATATGTATATATTCCATATCCTTTTATGGTCATAGGTACCTATACTAGTATATACAAAATTTTTGGATTGTCAAAAATCAAAAAAGAACCAATATCCCAACCTTTCTTTCACCTGCTGAACACAGCCGTAAACTTGCCTCGACCCTCAGACTTATCGTTTTCATAACCCTAACCCTAAGTTGAGCCCTAAAACGTAATTGAAGCCATAGGAACTGTTGAAAACATGTGATTACTGATTTAAAATTGTGGAAAAACTAAGTCAAGACTGCGAATTCCATAATACAAATGCTAAAAAATATATTTGAGGCCTTAAAAAAAATGGTTTCCCTGAAAAAATATGTATGTATTCCATATCCTTTTATGGTCATAGGTACCTATACTAGTATATACAAAATTTTTGGATTGTCCAAAATCAAAAAAGAACCAATGTCCCAACCTTTCTTTAACCTGCTGAACACAGCCGTAAACTTGCCTCGACCCTCAGACTTATCGTTTTTATAACCCTAACCCTATGTTGAGCCCTAAAACGTAATTGAAGCCATAGGAACTGTTGAAAACATGTGATTACTCATTTAAAATTGTGGAAAAACTAGGTCAAGACTGTGAATTCCATAGTACAAATGCTAAAAAATATATTTGAGGGCTTAAAAAAAAATGGTTTCCCTGAAAAAATATGTATATATTCCATATCCTTTTATGCTCATAGGTACCTATACTAGTATATACAAAATTTTTGGATTGTCCAAAATCAAAAAAAAACCAATGTCCCAACCTTTCTTTAACCTGCTGAACACAGCCGTGAACTTGCCTCGACCCTCAGACTTATCGTTTTCATAACCCTAACCCTAAGTTGAGCCCTAAAACGTAATTGAAGCCATAGGAACTGTTGAAAACATGTGATTACTGATTTAAAATTGTGGAAAAACTAAGTCAAGGCTGTGAATTCCATAGTACAAATGCTAAAAAATATATTTGAGGCCTTAAAAAAAAAATGGTTTCCCTGAAAAAATATGTATATATTCCATATCCTTTTATGGTCTTAGGTACCTATACTAGTATATACAATATTTTTGGATTGTCCAAAATCAAAAAAGAACCAATGTCCCAACCTTTCTTTAACCTGCTGAACACAGCCGTAAACTTGCCTCGACCCTCAGACTTATCGTTTTCATAACCCTAACCCTAAGTTGAGCCCTAAAACGTAATTGAAGCCATAGGAACTGTTGAAAACATGTGATTACTGATTTAAAATTGTGGAAAAACTAAGTCAAGACTGTGAATTCCATAGTACAAATGCTAAAAAATATATTTGAGACTTTAAAAAAAAATGGTTTCCCTGAAAAAATATGTATATATTCCATATCCTTTTATGGTCATAGGTACCTATACTAGTATATACGAAATTTTTGGATTGTCCAAAATCAAAAAAGAACCAATGCCCCAACCTTTCTTTAACCTGCTGAACACAGCCGTGAACTTGCCTCGACCCTCAGACTTATCGTTTTCATAACCCTAACCCTAAGTTGAGCCCTAAAACGTAATTGAAGCAATAGGAACTGTTGAAGTCATGTGATTACTGATTTAAAATTTTGGAAAAACTAAGTCAAGACTGTGAATTCCATAGTACAAATGCTAAAAAATATATTTGAGGCCTTAAAAAAAAAATGGTTTCCCTGAAAAAATATGTATATATTCCATATCCTTTTATGGTCATAGGTACCTATACTAGTATATACGAAATTTTTGGATTGTCCAAAATCAAAAAAGAACCAATGCCCCAACCTTTCTTTAACCTGCTGAACACAGCCGTGAACTTGCCTCGACCCTCAGACTTATCGTTTTCATAACCCTAACCCTAAGTTGAGCCCTAAAACGTAATTGAAGCCATAGGAACTGTTGAAGTCATGTGATTACTGATTTAAAATTTTGGAAAAACTAAGTCAAGACTGTGAATTCCATAGTACAAATGCTAAAAAATATATTTGAGGCCTTAAAAAAAAATGGTTTCCCTGAAAAAATATGTATATATTCCATATCCTTTTAGGATCATAGGTACCTATACTAGTATATACAAAATTTTTGGATTGTCCAAAATCAAAAAAGAACCAATGTCCCAACCTTTCTTTAACCTGCTGAACACAGCCGTGAACTTGCCTCGACCCTCAGACTTATCGTTTTCATAACCCTAACCCTAAGTTGAGCCCTAAAACGTAATTGAAGCCATAGGAACTGTTGAAAACATGTGATTACTGATTTAAAATTGTGGAAAAACTAAGTCAAGACTGTGAATTCCATAGTACAAATGCTAAAAAATATATTTGAGGCCTTAAAAAAAAATAGTTTCCCTGAAAAAATATGTATATATTCCATATCCTTTTATGGTCATAGGTACCTATACTAGTATATACAAAATTTTTGGATTGTCAAAAATAAAAAAAGAACCAATATCCCAACCTTTCTTTCACCTGCTGAACACAGCCGTAAACTTGCCTCGACCCTCAGACTTATCGTTTTCATAACCCTAACCCTAAGTTGAGCCCTAAAACGTAATTGAAGCCATAGGAACTGTTGAAAACATGTGATTACTGATTTAAAATTGTGGAAAAACTAAGTCAAGACTGCGAATTCCATAATACAAATGCTAAAAAATATATTTGAGGCCTTAAAAAAAATGGTTTCCCTGAAAAAATATGTATGTATTCCATATCCTTTTATGGTCATAGGTACCTATACTAGTATATACAAAATTTTTGGATTGTCCAAAATCAAAAAAAAACCAATGTCCCAACCTTTCTTTAACCTGCTGAACACAGCCGTGAACTTGCCTCGACCCTCAGACTTATCGTTTTCATAACCCTAACCCTTAGTTGAGCCCTAAAACGTAATTGAAGCCATAGGAACTGTTGAAAACATGTGATTACTGATTTAAAATTGTGGAAAAACTAAGTCAAGACTGTGAATTCCATAGTACAAATGCTAAAAAATCTATTTGAGGCCTTAAAAAAAAAATGGTTTCCCTGAAAAAATATGTATATATTCCATATCCTTTTATGGTCATAGGTACCTATACTAGTATATACAATATTTTTGGATTGTCCAAAATCAAAAAAGAACCAATGTCCCAACCTTTCTTTAACCTGCTGAACACAGCCGTAAACTTGCCTCGACCCTCAGACTTATCGTTTTCATAACCCTAACCCTAAGTTGAGCCCTAAAACGTAATTGAAGCCATAGGAACTGTTGAAAACATGTGATTACTCATTTAAAATTGTGGAAAAACTAAGTCAAGACTGTGAATTCCATAGTACAAATGCTAAAAAATATATTTGAGGCCTTAAAAAAAAATGGTTTCCCTGAAAAAATATGTATATATTCCATATCCTTTTATGGTCATAGGTACCTATACTAGTATATACAAAATTTTTGGATTGTCCAAAATCAAAAAAGAACCAATGCCCCAACCTTTCTTTAACCTGCTGAACACAGCCGTGAACTTGCCTCGACCCTCAGACTTATCGTTTTCATAACCCTAACCCTAAGTTGAGCCCTAAAACGTAATTGAAGCCATAGGAACTGTTGAAAACATGTGATTACTGATTTAAAATTGTGGAAAAACTAAGTCAAGACTGCGAATTCCATAATACAAATGCTAAAAAATATATTTGAGGCCTTAAAAAAAATGGTTTCCCTGAAAAAATATGTATGTATTCCATATCCTTTTATGGTCATAGGTACCTATACTAGTATATACAAAATTTTTGAATTGTCAAAAATCAAAAAAGAACCAATGTCCCAACCTCTCTTTAACCTGCTGAACACAGCCGTAAACTTGCCTCGACCTTCAGACTTATCGTTTTCATAACCCTAACCCTAAGTTGAGCCCTAAAACGTAATTGAAGCCATAGGAACTGTTGAAAACATGTGATTACTCATTTAAAATTGTGGAAAAACTAAGTCAAGACTGTGAATTCCATAGTACAAATGCTAAAAAATATATTTGAGGCCTTAAAAAAAAATGGTTTCCCTGAAAAAATATGTATATATTCCATATCCTTTTAGGATCATAGGTACCTATACTAGTATATACAAAATTTTTGGATTGTCCAAAATCAAAAAAGAACCAATGTCCCAACCTTTCTTTAACCTGCTGAACACAGCCGTGAACTTGCCTCGACCCTCAGACTTATCGTTTTCATAACCCTAACCCTAAGTTGAGCCCTAAAACGTAATTGAAGCCATAGGAACTGTTGAAAACATGTGATTACTGATTTAAAATTGTGGAAAAACTAAGTCAAGACTGTGAATTCCATAGTACAAATGCTAAAAAATATATTTGAGGCCTTAAAAAAAAATAGTTTCCCTGAAAAAATATGTATATATTCCATATCCTTTTATGGTCATAGGTACCTATACTAGTATATACAAAATTTTTGGATTGTCAAAAATAAAAAAAGAACCAATATCCCAACCTTTCTTTCACCTGCTGAACACAGCCGTAAACTTGCCTCGACCCTCAGACTTATCGTTTTCATAACCCTAACCCTAAGTTGAGCCCTAAAACGTAATTGAAGCCATAGGAACTGTTGAAAACATGTGATTACTGATTTAAAATTGTGGAAAAACTAAGTCAAGACTGCGAATTCCATAATACAAATGCTAAAAAATATATTTGAGGCCTTAAAAAAAATGGTTTCCCTGAAAAAATATGTATGTATTCCATATCCTTTTATGGTCATAGGTACCTATACTAGTATATACAAAATTTTTGGATTGTCCAAAATCAAAAAAAAACCAATGTCCCAACCTTTCTTTAACCTGCTGAACACAGCCGTGAACTTGCCTCGACCCTCAGACTTATCGTTTTCATAACCCTAACCCTTAGTTGAGCCCTAAAACGTAATTGAAGCCATAGGAACTGTTGAAAACATGTGATTACTGATTTAAAATTGTGGAAAAACTAAGTCAAGACTGTGAATTCCATAGTACAAATGCTAAAAAATATATTTGAGGCCTTAAAAAAAAAAAAATCTTTTCCCTGAAAATATGTTTATATATTCCATATCCTTTTATGGTCATATGTACCTATACTAGTATATACAAAATGTTTGTATTGTCCAAAATCACAAAAGAACCAATGTCCCTACAAATGCTAAAAAATATATTTGAGGCCTTAATAAAGAGAATCTGCACTTTAACCACATATGAATTATTTGAAAACAAATTAAAAATTATGGAGTACAGATCCAAATCAAGAAAAAAAGGGATTTCTCCCAAACATTATGGATCTTACTGTATGCAGATACATTGCTTGTTTTTTTTTTTTTTTTGTATTTTCCAAAACCAACTGCAGAAAAATGAATAGAGCAAGGGATAGGGAAGTAATTCAGTACCATCTTATGTCCTAAAATAGAATCTGTCACTTTGTTTTCAGTCAGCACTGAGTCTCTTTGCATAGGCGGCCCTGCTGTGCTCAGCTGGAGAGGGCTAAGAATGTGCCTGTTGTAGCTGGAAGGGAAAAAGTCACCCATGAAAAGAGAGGAATCTACCTGGCTCCCTAAAACCAATCCCCCACCCCCTGCCAGAGCCAGGACCCAAAAAGACTGCTGGGATGTCTTTGAGAAGAGCCCCACCCCCTTTCCAAATTAAATAAAATAAAATAAAAACTTCATTAACCATGACCAAACTCCATTATCACCCAGAAGCCCTGTCATTCATCACTTGCAAGTCAGGGCATATATTAAACCATATGCTAGCTCTTCCATAATTATTCGTGAACAGCAGGCTGGCAGACTCTATATAAAAAAAATGTCTAAAACTTGCACCAAAACATTGCTCGGGGGTGTGAGCTATGCAGATGTAGATTATCTACCACGAAATACAGATTTTTAAGTGGTTCTTCTTTGCTTGTGTACAAATATATTCGCCAATTCACGTGAGACAAAGCAATACCACTTGTAAAAAAATGTAATTAAAATTATTTTATTATTGAATGTCCTTGTAGTGTAGGTTTCAGCATAGTAGAATAAATGGTACTTGATATTAAGACCAGGGAAAATGAATGTCCAGATATTTAGAGGATATTGAAGCACTTTTTTGAAACATTCATGTGAGACATCAGTAAACATGAGTACCCAACCCATGCTCTTACACATGTGTAGCTCAACGTCTTCAGTTTAAAGTAAGGACTTTAAATATATTGCTTTTCATACTTGTCAGGAAATGCATTTTTATTATTGTATATGTTGATCAAAAGCTTTTTCGTGATTTAGGACATTTTGGTCCATGATATAGATAATGAGTGCCAACCACATTATGCATGCACCACCACTTTGATAATTATTAGTTTAACTATAATTTTTATTTGTGTTACTGGAATGTTGTATTTACTGGTACTGTTGTCATGCTGTATCAGTTACTTCTTTTCTCTATTTTGTTCCCACTGTTGTTTCTGGTGCTGTTGCTGCTGTTTTTGCAGCTATGCTAAATGTTGGAACTCATGCTCTTGTTGTCATCACCGTTGGAGATGATCTTATTGAGTGTTGTCGCTTCTATTGTCATGACTGGTTATCCTGGAAGAAACCCTGTGATTCACACAGATGACATCAGAAAATCGAATTATTCAAACAGTTCTGTAGTTTTAAGCCTTCGGAAAGGACATCTCTTTTGTCAGGTGTGCAGTGCGTCTGGAAATATGCTCTTCTGCATGTTTGTGCAGGAAGTGGGCGGGAAAACGAGAATTAAAATCCCACACAGCGAGAGAATCTGCATATTTAATCTGTTTACTGTTTATCACTGTTGTGTGGCTGTGGGGGGTGGGAGGGGGTGTGGGATTCAACTCCAGCAGGATAATTAAGCTATTAGTGTAAACAGCAGTGGGCAGATACACTCATAAATGGTTTAAAAATCACAAGAGAGACAGCCGTTGAATCACACGGAGCTGTGCGTTGTACGTGGCAGTGTGCCCAGTCAAATGCAGAAGGACTGAGCCGCGTGTGCTAGCTGTGAACAGACACTATAGCCGTGTTTTAGTCATGCCGTGTCTCTAAAGCCTTATAGTTTGGAGAAGACTCCAAAAGTGGAGGCTGAGCAGAAAACCGGCAAGTCGTAAAATGGTATTTGCATATACAAATACCACACAGTATTTTCCTCTCCTCCACACTTAAACTCCTTACGCCTTTGCATCTGCTCTGATAGCATTAGCCTTCAGATTATGTGGAAAGCGATGGGGAAAGGGCACGCCCCTGCTTTGTACCTTTTGATTGTCAAATTAAACCTTTCGTAGAAACAGAAGTCTTAGGTCACCAAAAGAATATATTTTCCCGTTTAACTAATCAAAGGGTAACAGAGCGAGGTCCACTTCACTGGAAACCTTTCTCTGTGTAATAGAGCTAGAATTGGGTTCATTTCTACCTTAGCCCTTTATGTAAGATGTGGCATTCACCTCGGATTGTCAGATTAATGCTCACAGATGTAGTTGTAACAGTGCATGGCAGGTGTGTCTGATTGAGATTTGACTTGTCTTGGAGGTCGGGGGGAATAAATCTGTCATGCTGTGGAATTAGTTTGTCAGCCGGACGTGCGTGGAATGGTGAATGTGCGTGACAGGTGTCACGAGTGTGCACTTCTGCCCGCTGCTCTGATATGAAAGAGACAGGCATGGGCCACTGCCATCGCAGGAACTTGTCTCATGTGACTGATTGATTTCACGGAAATGTAACGTTCTCTCCCCGGAACACGTCCGTTTGAAAAACTTTAAGTGGTTAGCAGAACTGAAACATCGGTTTGTGATTCTGTGGCTGCCGCACAATATAGATTGTGTTATGTCAATGAGGCCGCACTGTCCAATCGAAGGTCAACACATAATATGTTTTTACAAAAGTAAAACCTCTTTATTGACTCCCCATTTTTTTTGTCTTTTTTTTCTCCATTTCTCTTTCTCCGCAGTTTTCAGGGGAGGTGCTAGAGAACAGAGAGGACCTGGCAGTGGCCAACCTGACCGTGATCGACCTGGATCAGCCACACACGCCCAACTGGAACGCGGTCTACCGGATCATAGGCGGAGACCCATCCGGCCATTTCACCGTCCGCACCGACCCCATCACCAACAACGGTGTGGTCACCGTAGTGAAGGTGAGTCTCAAGGGAGAGCTAATCACAAAGGCCTTGCCCTCGCTGTGCATTCAGGTCTGGATGTGTAGCCCGTTGCTCCTTACTTGGCCTGAGTCGTAACAGCCTTCATTATGGACATTTCATACAGCATAAAGTCTCCACCTTCAGACCTGAGATCTCATTATAGGAGCACTCACAGGGCATCCTTCTCCATCCATCAGCCATTTTCCCATAATCTGAAATGTCGTATCCGCGTCCACCTTTAATTCCAGTTGCTGAATACCATGCACCAGACTCACGTCGAAACAGACTGCTAAGCACACGGTGTGCACTGTCTGATGTTTATTCAGGAAGAGCCACTTAAGTAACCTTGGCTATAAATAGACATGGATGTGCATGTAGGAGTGGAGCCTGTGATCAACTGACAAACTCCCCCCTGCCCTCCGATATGGATGTTGACAGGGAAAACTCAAATAGGAGTAATGAAACAAACTATTACTTATACAAATTGCTGCCTTCAAACTGACAACACAGTTTGATAGGGTGTATTAGGTCAATGCTGTACCAAGCAATAATCTAAATAATACTAGTTGCCTTTGGACTGTAGTGTCCATTCTTGTTAAGGGATTCGCCAAAGTGGGTTGCTATTGTTGTTTATAGAATATATAAAACTCTTACCCTGCCTCTCCCTCGTAGCCCGTGGACTATGAGATGAACCGCGCGTTCATGCTGAACGTGGTGGTGTCCAACCAGGCCCCCCTGGCCAGTGGGATCCCGTCTTCTTCGCTGTCCACCGCTGGGGTTACCATCTCCGTGGTGGACGTGAACGAGCCGCCCGTCTTCCCCTCCAACCCCAAAATCATCCGCTTTGAGGAGGGCGTTCCCGCCGGGACCACGCTCACCACGTTCTCCGCCAATGACCCCGACCGCTTAAGACACCAGACTGTCAGGTATCCGCCCCCTCTCCACTCTCTCTCTCTCTCTCTCTCTCTCACTCTCTCTCTCTCTCTCTCTCTCTCACTCTACCACTTTCTTTTTTCTTAGCTTTTGCAGTCTGTCGTGCCTGATGATAAGTTGCATTTTCATATTTATCAGTGAGCTTTCTTAGCTAAATCAATGAGCCACATGGTCGGCAGTATGTGCCTATATGCCAGGTAATGGAGCAAGAAACAGAAAAAGACAAAAAGTTGGTTCTGTTTGTTTTTTTGCCCGTTCGTTTGTGGGAGTTTGGGAGTTTTCTGTCAGAGCAGTTTTTTGATGCTTCTTTTTTTGGTAGGGGGGTTAAACTACTGTTAGCCATAACAGCATGGTGCAGAGATTCAGAACTTCTGCAATAAGGCCTCAGGCAGTGCTCTGATAGCCAGAATCACAAGAGCATTCAAGTAGTTCTGACAGCTGTCTGGCCTGGTTTCTGAGGGATTTGTTTGCAGGTAGAAGGGTTCCAGACTTGATTGTTTCCACCTGGGGGTGGGTGGCGATATTGCCTGTTACACATTGCCATTAGCACTTAGCGCTGCTCTGTGTGTTAATGACACCACGCTGGAGCAGAGGATTTAATTGAGTGACTCCTGGTCAATAAGCTTGGGTGGCACTACAACTACAGTGCATTACAACACCATGTAGGGCACGGTAGTGCTCCTTACAGCCCAATTCATTAAACCATACTATTTAATCGCACCTGAGGGGCGACTCCTGACCCTCTTTATCATGTTGGCTGTTTTGTCAAGCTTGTTATTCTCCCAGAGTACCTGTGCATCACGCAGCGCTGCAAGACAGGAAGGACATTTCAACCTCTATCACCCCCTCTCCCCCCGCCTTGCTGCAGGAATTTCAGTCGGGGTGTACGATGTTCAACTTCGTCCACCTTCGCTGACTAATAATCCCGGCACCAGGAATACAAATGTATCGCCGGCTTCCGATAGGCGTAATAAGGAGGAGGACCCGGAGAAACGGCGTACGGTGGACGGGTTGGGCCGGCACATGAGCTCGAGCGAGAGTGAGAGTGATGGGCCGTCCCTCTGACCACCCGCTTCCTCCCTTCCTTGTTTATTACCTCCGGCAAGAGGAACTAAACCAATTTACCGCTTCATTTCACAGCAGATGAGAGTAAATTGGGTGTACATACTGATTTAGCCGGTGGCGCTGCTCCTCTCCGCCGCGCCGGCTACGTCCAGCCACAGCGGCAGCGACGGCGGCGAGGGGGCCCGGTCCGCGTGACACGGGCCACGCCACGCCGGCGTAGGGTCTCCTGTGCACGCCGCGGATGTCACTCTTCCATGTGACCACATGTGGCTCTCCTGCAGCGCCGTGGGGTTTTGATTGGCCGTGCATTTTACCGGCTTCAAAAAGAAGACACTTCTCTTCTTCTTTTGTTTTCTTCTTTGCCTGACGACTTCACCTTCCACCGTGCGCACATACCGTCTGCGGCCGTCTTCAGCAGATGTGAAGGATCTGGTCCGTGGGAGAAGACAGATACGGGCGGTATCATTAGCGCGAGATGGATTTTGGCTGTTTCCTGTTCCCTCCCACACGCCTCGCGCCGCATCACAACCCGTGTCAGCCGCCGCTCCGCGGATAATTAATCCTATTTTTTCGGGTGTCAGACACATCTCCCCGAATGTTTCCTTTGTGGGAGCGATCACGCGCTCCTCTATCTAATTCTGCGCCGTGTTCGGTTGCGTCCTGTCCCTCTGAACCTGTCAGAAGCTGCTAAAGTGTGCGTGCCATCTGGTGAACTTTAGCTGAACACCGCACACGTTTACTCGCAAAACCAGAAACCAGGTTTTTCTTTTTTTTTCTGCAATCAATTTAATCTGTGGAGAGTGAACTGCGATGAAGAAGGCGCCTTGCTTCTTTTAAGGTGTTAATACGGTCACTTTGGAAGATGACGCGAAGCTGAATTTTGCCCTTTGTGGAAAGCTTCTCCACAGCACAGACTTAGTGGCCTCCAGTAACAATAGAGATGGAACACAGCAGCCCCCCGTCGGGTTCTGTGGCGGTGTTAAAAACATGCTCTGGTACAGCGGGTGGGAGTCACACAGTTCCTCTCCATTATTCGGTTTTATTACGAGAGGACGAAAGTGATGCCATACTCATTTCCCTGCCGCTTTGGAAATAAGTCTCGGTGAAGCCTTGAAAATAGATATTTCTGACTGCATCAAAGCCCCCTATATCATCTGGAGAGTGGCAAACAGGGACGTATGATAAGAATTTAAATTAACATTCAAGGCTTTTTCCTTGTACACTTTAACATACAAGTGGCACTTAACATGTAGATCTAAGGCACTTGATTTCAACTGTCTGTCAATAAGTCAATTTTGAGTCATTAAGTGATTATAAATGGACCCTATGGAAGGTGTCTATGCTGTACAGAGACCCAGGCACCTTTTCTGCTTAACATTTTTTTTTCCACAACATTGATAGATAGATACAGAATATAATTCATGGGTTCAGTTAGAAGTAGGCAGGATTACAGTATTACTTACATACTGTATTTAGCTAAAGCAGAAAATTAATTGTTCCCATTTAGCAGAGACCAAAAGACTTTAACTTGCTTCTCTCATTAATTACACGGATTTCCTGTTTCATTGCTCCCTCCCTCCCTGTAGCACAGAGAGTGGTAATGTAAGTCTCCCTCTGCAGTGGCCTTAATTAATGACTATTTATACTCTTAGGGCCAGCTCTCGGTTAGGCACCAGTGTATGCCAGCTCCCTTTGCGAGCTGTGACTGAGGCCTAAGCAGAATCCCACAGCGCTGTGTACTGATTATTTCAGGAGTGCTCGTGCCCTTGCCAATGCTGCCCATTAGGCAATGCAGGATCGTGTTTGTGGGAAAAATTCAAATGTATGGCTAAAATATATTTTGAGCCTGAATGCTAATATAAGTGACCGTGTAGGTGGAAAGTAAATGGATGCAGGTACGGAGAGAGGGGCAGGGTGATTTTAACCACACAGGAATGCTTTCAGTTAGTGAGCTTTGAAAACAGATAATAGTGTGATACTAGAGGTGCATAGAAAAGCGGCTGATTACAGACAAAATGACACTCATGTTTCAGTTTTGCTAAAAGAGACCTTTTGTTCATTCCAAAGCAGGCAGCCAGGAAGCTTGCATAAAATATTAATACGTAGCTTTGATGGTGATTTTAGCTAATGTTTTTAAAATATATTTCCAAGGGTGTATATAAGAACAGTTTTCTATTTTTATTAAAACTAGAACAGTACTATCATTGTGTATTTTGTGAATATTTTATATTAATCAGTGTAATGTCTGTATGCCACTGCTGGTAAATATGGTTAAGGCAGTAATTATCTGTCTGTCTGTCTGTGCATCTGTTCATATATACAGTACAAATGTGCTTTATGTATAATGTTTTACCAGATTCTCAGCAAAGATTAAGATGCTTTAATTAACTCTCCTGCACATCTGACATTAAGCAAGGGATTAATTATTGGAAGCGCTGTTTCAACAGAATGGAGACGTGAGAATGTGCACTCCAGAATTCGTTCGACGGGTCATTAATCAGCCCATTTGTTTTTTTGTTTTTTTAATGCTTGAAAAATGAAAAATTACACTTCACATTTATCATTTAATACAGCAGGAGCCGTCCTCCATTTGAAAACCGTTACGCACCAATACACTTGCTGTAAGTTTTATTGCCTCCTGTAGCTATTGTTGGAGATTGTAATGAAAGAGTTCTCTCTAACAGTGGACGCCTGATACTGTGGCCATTAGAGCATTGTGTAGAGTGTTTCATTATTGCCAGGTATTGGCCCTGTTTAACTCTCTCAGGCAGCGGAAGATCATCAGGGTTCTGGAACCCTTGTGGAACCATATAGGTGAAGGAGGAATCAGGTGGCGGGTTGTTCTTAAACGCACAGGGTCGTAACAGTTAATACATTCCCAACAGTTGATTACAGTGATATTCTCAATATCCCCTCTCCTCATATCTGTGGTATCGACCCTGTGGTTTTAGGTTTTAACCTAAACCTACAGATGGAATCATGCCAAGCACTCAGAAAGCAGTATGCGTTGCCTCCTGTTTCCATTGTGCATAGTTTAATGAAGTCTTTTGCTGCAGTGAAACTGTATAAACCACTGAAGTAAAATGGAGGAGAGATAAAGTATTATCTGATTTATTGTAGATAATAATTTTTATTGAAGGAATGAAAATTCACACATCATTGATGGCAAATAGTTGTCCAGCTGAGAGCAGTAATGGAGGTGTAAATTATTCAAACAGTTGATTGAAATTCTACCCAATAGGTTTTCCTCTTTTAATTTTGTTGCATTGTGTTACATCCAGGTTTGAAAACTGTTGCTTAAATTTCCATCTTCCTGTCTACCATGCTAAACCATTGGCTAGCTAATCATAGTGCATTGTGGGAAGGGTAGTCATCTGTAGCAGTCCCTGTCATCCACAGGTACGCCAAGCTGTCCGACCCTGCCGACTGGCTCAGAATTAATAACACCAATGGGCAGATTGTTACCATGGCAGTACTGGACAGGGAGTCCATCTACGTGAAGAACAACGTTTACGAGGCTACGTTCCTAGCGGTGGATAACGGTGAGCCTCCATGTGTGCATGCGGCACCATAACCCCCCTGCCACCCCCCCCCCCCCCCCCCACTGTGACATACATGTGTGTATGTAACAAAAAATAAATAAATAAATAGATAAATTGATAAAAAATGTGTATGCATATGTATCTATATATATATGTGTGTGTGTGTGTGTGTGTGTGTGTGTGTGTGTGTAAGCACTGACTGAAGCTCCATGTGGAATATTAATCCATATTTTGAAATAAATATAGATATATAAATAAAGATATTTCATGTGCACAGTTTTTCTTTTACTGTCATACGGAATAGTCTTATATTTATATATTTTATTTTCCATCGAGGCAAACATACCAGCAGGTCTGTTTAAAACAGCTTAGTAAGTAAACAGAAATGTTATGCTTTTTGGTACAGAAATAGCTTTTCAGCGTGACACTGGATGTGTGTTCATTTAAATGCTTAAACTTTCAAACTCCCTGAAATGTGATTGGCGTTGCCAGCACCTACCGCCCGTCATCGGCTCTCAGCTTCTCCGCTCTCCTTTTTCATGGTGTGGAAAACTCATTGCATTACCATCGCACATAGCGTTATTTATTTTGAGCGTTGAAAGTTTCAACAGCTGTCAAACTCTGCAGCGAAGCCTTGATGCTAAGTTTGCCACTCTGGCCATAAGCTGCATTTCTGTGGTGATGATGTGTGGGGGCAGATGGTGGGTTTTGAGCAGCAGGAGGCTTAAAGGAACCTGTTATCAGTTTTGTTTGAGGGAGGAACCTTATTCATTTACTGGCTGTTTGAAATGCAGATGCGATGCGTGTTAACGGCCAAATTAGCGGTGCCTCTGCCGACGAGGCTGCGCGCGGTGGGCGTGTCGGCGATGATAATGCGAAGAGGATTATGATAATGAAAGCTGAGGCGTGATGGCATTTGGAGAGAAAACACTGTCAGAAAAAATGCATTCAAATATCAGCTATCTAATCCATTCTCCACTGTATTTAGCTAGACAGTCACTCATATGAGCCCCTATAAATAGTTTGTCGGAGACTTAACTTTTCGAGAGAGAAAAACAGGAAAGTTGGTCAGAAAAAGTTTTCTTCTTGGTGCCTCTGTGTGCACCATTTACAGGTATCTTACATGAACTTGCTGCTGATGACGTCGCCTGATGGTTCATGCATCATTTAGTCATGAAAAGGCATGGAAAACAAAATTTTCAAATTTAAGATTTGAAGTGCCAGATTAATTGAACCTTATTATCTTACCAGAGACAATTGAGATGATCGGCCATTCACAATTAAAAATTATTTTTAACTGGAATTTTGAAAGGCATGTTGTATAACCATTCCTATGGTGTTCCTTCTTCCATTAAAAGGTACTTCCCAGAAACTGGACAAGTGTACATATTGAGAATGTTTTTTTTATTTTTAGGCAATTTTTTGGGAAAACATTTGCTAGCTGGGCATTTGGTACTTGACCATTCAATGAAACTACATGCCACAGAATAGCTGTATTGTATAGAAAGGTTACAGGTTTGATTCATAAGTGATACACTACTGTTGTACGCATTATTGAGGCACTTGAACCTGAGTTACCTCTGCGAGCTGTAAAAAGCTGTGCAAACGTTATGATAAATGCAAAGAATGTGAGCGGTGCGAGTCACTCCGGATAAGGACTTCTGCCAAGCAAATATCTAATGTGACGTGATGCGGGGCGGCTGCAGCGGTGGAAAACATTTCAAAGAGGCATAATCCAAAATACCCCAATGATTGACAGCTGGAGCCTTTAAAATCATCATGGGGTTTCTGTTGCATACGAGATACGAGCTACTTTACCTTCCACTCTGTTCACGATTCTGCCTGCCATTTTAGAGGGGTGGACTTCTCTGAACTCGCCGAGAACACCAAGAAGGGATTTTTTTCAGTATAGACGCTGATCCTGGGCCAGTGTAATATATTGAATGACGAGAGGAAAATATCATCAATCGTGATGTGATGGGACAACTGCAGTAGGGCACCAATCAATATCATAAATGTACACAACTGCTGTCTGTCAGGAAGCTATCTTTCATCAACGAGGAACAGAGTAGACCCAGACGCATAGCTCTCTCCTGATTGAGCTATTTACTTGGTCAATTGCTATTGAGTGTTTGTTTTCTCTCTTTTCAATAAGGATTTAATGGGCTAGTGCCGAGTGGTCACTTCAATGTCTCAATGTCAATGTATAAAATTTCATTTAAAATGTTTTACCCCTGTGTGGTTTACGGGTCAATAGTGTGTCCGTAGTTTTTCACCTCTGAGAGGAGGTTTTTTTTTTTTTCTTTTTCTAGAATGCTGAACCAAATTCCGGTATTTCTCTCACATTTTGGATTAACTTAGCGTCTGGCATTTCTGATCTCTCGCATGCGGTGCAGGTAACCTTTGCAGTCTCCCGAAGCAGCCATGTTCTATAATAGCTTGACTCTGTTTGAAAAGGGCAGTGGGTCATCTTATCGGAGGTGCGCACGGGGAACCGGATGGGATGTTTCCCATAATTCCACACCAGGCGGTAATTACAACATTTCAGCCTGGTTGAGCGTTGAGAACATGACCTGCCTGTGTGATGGCGGTGGCAGTCCAGGGTTCCTACAGAATGTCTAATGCAGAAGTCAAGGACCTTGAAGGACAGTGTTCAAAGCTGTCAGGGACCTTATTTGTGGATGATCACTCTAATAATAGACCTGCATAAAACGTTAAGACATCAAACAGGACTCCATTTATTAGTTTTTTTATTTATTTATTTATTTTTTTGCATGGGATAAGTATACCTAGAGGACAAATATATATATGTGTGTGTGTGTGTGTGTGTGTGTGTGTGTGTGTGTGTGTGTGTGTGTGTGTGTGTGTTTATTTTTACTTATTCATTTATTTTTCAGTCACATATAAATTTAACACATTCAAATTTGAGCACTCTCAAAATTTTCATGTACTGGAGGAACTACGGTCTCTAGTGGAGCAATGAATTAGAGGTGTGCATGCGATACTCACCAGATCTATCTCATCACATAATCACATGGTGTTATAATTATCCTCCATTGATCTTTCCATGTTCATAAATAATCATATATTGACTGGTTGAAACAACATAGATTGGCTAGCTCTTATTTTTTAAGTCGAAGAATTCAAATTTATGTTGCAAACATGCCATATACAACAACCACGCACAATATTACATTTAAATAAAATGACAGCAATTGTGAACTTGTATGCAACAAGACTGCACGCCATCAGCGACATTTGAAAACATCTCGTAAACATGTTTACATCGTCTGGATTGACTGCTGTGTAACTCATTCACCCAGCTGCATATGGGAAACAAGAGCCATTTTAAAATACATGCTTGACAGAGGTCAGTGATTTAAAAAAATAAAATAATAATCACAGTTAAATTGTTAGTCTCGCAGCTTTCTCATTTGGCTGCACCCTCACAGTGTTAAGTGTTTGTTCCACACCGCAGGAAACTGTCAGGGCCCATGGCCATACAGCGGTCTTCCATGAGTTTGAGCATGGAAGTCACATGACTCCACCTCTCTCCGCAGGCTCTCCGGTGGCCAGTGGCACGGGGACTCTGCAGATCCACCTGCTGGACGTCAACGACAACGCGCCCGAGCTGCAGCCCCGGGAGGCGCAGATGTGCGAGAGGACGCGGACCAACGGCATCAACGTGACCGCCTCCGACGCCGACGCCGAGCCCAACGTGGGCCCGTTCGTCTTCGAGCTGCCCACCTTCCCGCTCAGCGTGCGCCGCAACTGGACCATATCCCGCCTGAACGGTGCGGCCACGCCCCAAATGCGTCCACACACGCCTCCTCGTGTTTACGGCCAATGAAAGTGTCAAAGGAGTGCAGCGTTTATATCAGGGCCAAGCACTGCCTTTTCACCAAAGCCTTGACTGTGTCAAAGTTAATAAATGTGCAAACATAGACGCATATTGGGTTTTCATTTTAATTGTTTAATGGCAATTGTTTAATGGCATTTCATTGTTTAATGCCATCTTGGCTAACCCGTATGTCTCTGGGCCGTCAGATCAATCAGTGAGTTAATCAGTCTATAAAATTCACTGTAAAATAATATGAATAACAAATCAAATCGAGTTTTACAGGGTGCATTACTCAGAGGCAGTGTGGGTTCAGCGGATATCACAGGAAATGAGTCAAGGAGTGGAACATTCATGCAGTGCAACCTTAAAAGGGGGTCAACTTAAAGTAATATAGTTTGTAAAATTGAAATAAAACCAGGTCTGATGTCACTATATCTCTGATTTATTTGTTTTTGTCCTATTTGAAATCTTAATAATTACAATAATCACAATGTTACCAAAGATGTGGAACCCAAAACAAGCTCAAATGAAAGCTAAAGCTAAACCTGAACTATCACTAATTTGACTGTGTGTTTAAGTTCATATCATAAAAGACTTCCTTTTATAGTCCCCTAAGTACTCAGTAATTACCAGGTAAATATATGGTAAGAATAGCACATTATTGGGTGATTACCTCTGGTAAAAAATAGGTAAATAGAGACTGAAACTAAAATACTAAAAAAAAAAACTATTACCTATCAATTCAAATGACTAGATTGTGGATATCAAAGGTTGAATTTGGTTATATACTCGAGTTAATTGTGTACTACCAAGGAATTTTGCCAGTGGTAATTACCCAATTGGTAATTACACAATAATGTGCTATTCTGGTCGATACCTAGTACTTAGGGGACTGTAAAAGTAAGTGTTACCCAGCAATCTGCTGGCATCAAGCAGTGTTGTACCCTGAACAACTTAAACTACTTCTAGCACTGTTCATTAATGAAAGCATCTGTCTATGTGTCTAGCTATCAATTAAGATGTGTTTTCCTTGAGAATGTACCGTTGTTATTCATTTCACTTGGCTGCTCACTTGGAAGCTTGCCCCAAACTTGCTGCTTTTTTTTAGATGGACCCAACAGACAGTTAGAGAGGAAAGTTGTTTTTCTAGTTTTTAAAATATTTTTTATCAATGAACATTGGGACTAATTTTTCCTTTAAGCTCCCTTTTTTGCAACAATGGTAATAACAAATAAAATGACATTACGTTACATTTATTTGGCAGATGCTTTTATCCAAAGCGACGTACAAAAAGTGCATTTCATGGTCATAGACAACTACTAAACACAGGTTCAGTAAGATACAATACTTATTTTGTACAGCTATTTCTAGCCAAGAACACACTTTTGTTCACACAGTGAACACAAAATGTATGTCATCGTAGGAAGAAGGCATAAGTGCTTACAGTATGCTGCTTCCATGTTCACACTCTCTTTGGCTGAGACCGTATCTCTGTGGTTCTACTGTATAAATGAAAAATGCTTAAAAGTAAACATATTTTAACAATATTCCATTCTGCTGAGGACCCGTTGGGACTGCATCAGAGATCCGCAGGCACCCCAGGACCCCCAAACCCCTGTACTGTGTACAGTATGTGTCTGACGCGTTTGTCTACACGCAGGTTACTACGCTCAGCTCAGACTGCGGATCCCACACCTGGAGACGGGCGTGTATGAGGTGCCGGTCATTGTGACGGATTCGGGCAACCCGCCGCTCTCCAACAGGTCGCTGATCAGGGTGAAGGTCTGCCCCTGCGATGAGAACGGGGACTGCTCCTCCGTGGAAGCCGTGGCGGCTGCTGGCCTGGGTACAGGCGCCATTGTCGCTATACTCATCTGCATCATCATACTGCTGAGTGAGTATACTCACACATGCACAAACACACGCAGACACGCACACACGCACACACGCATACACACGTGCACATCTACACACACAGACACACACACATACATACACTCACACATGCACACGCGCACGCACACACGCACAGATACACACACACATGCATACACACACACACGCACATGCACAGACACATACACACACACACGCACAGACACACTCGCAAACACACACACACACACGCATGCGCACACACAAACACACACACACACACACGCACACACATGTTATATGATGATGTGTCTGTTGCAGTCCTGGTGCTGCTATTTGTGATGTGGATGAAGCGCAAGGAGAAGGAGCGTCAAACCAAACAGTTGCTGATTGACCCAGAAGATGATGTCCGAGACAACATTCTGAAATACGATGAGGAGGGAGGCGGAGAAGAGGATCAGGTCAGGTCACACACACACACACGTACACACACACACTCACACTGTGACAATTGATCGGCCACAATCGGTACAAGATGGAGACAAGATGAGTATGAGATAACAAGAAACAATTTGTTACAAGTAAATGAAACATGTCACTGACAAACATCCGACATTACCAAACATGAGGTGTGAAGTGTAATGCAAATGGAGTGTGAATGACTGCTTGTATAGGCAAAAGGAAAGCCAACAGTAACAAGACAATAAGCAGACTGCACATCCACAGCCGCCCAATTGCATAGTGGAGAGGAAAAGTGTGAGCTGCCATGGAGTGGCAAAGCAGTCTCCTAATAGACACAGGCCAGGTGTTGGCAATCAAATCAGGTTCAGCGCTGCCACTATCCTACGCACCTGTAAATTAGAAGAAAACATCCTCGCCAGCAAGGAAACAGAGGGGCACAGAAGACACGGTCATCACGCACACACTTTAAGCATTCAGATGTGCTAGTGCAGTCCCTCAAAACCGTTGAAACGTACATAATCTTGTTGATGTATGACACAGTGGAGGAAAATGGAAGCATTAGATGAGAGCTTCCCTCCACCTGGTCCTGAGAGGGGCCCAGGTCAGAGCCGCTTTTTGCTGTTGTGCTCAGAGAGCAGCAGGTCAGGACTGCTCTTATGGTGCTGCTGAGAGGGGTGGGTTTAGACTCCTCTCTGTGGGGGAAGCGCTGCTCCCCGCGTAGCCCTGAGTGCTGTGCTCTCCGCAGGATTATGACCTCAGCCAGCTGCAGCAGCCCGAGTCTCTGGACCACATCATCACTAAGCCTCCTGGGGTGCGCCGTGTGGACGAGAGGCCCATGGTCTCGGAGTCCCAGTACCCGGTCCGACCAGCCCTGCCTCACCCTGGAGACATCGGGGACTTCATCAACGAGGTATGCCAGCACTCTCACACCGCCATACACACTCCGTTTAGGGTTCCCTACTGCCAAGCGTTGGCTGGGGGACTCCCAGAATTGGCCGAGGTCTTCCGGAATGCAATTAATTCAATCTGGGAAAATTTTTGGTTGTTATTAAAGAATAAATGTTGTGATAACCACAAATTTTCGGTTCAGGTCTCTTATTTTGACAAACAGAAAACCATACACATATTTCAGCTACAAGTGTCTGATTGGCTTGTGGACGAGTCCTGTTATGATTCGAGCCAAGAAGAGGCGCCACCAAGCACGGACACGGTGATCGCTGTTGCTAGTTTTTTCTTTGTTTATAATAAAATAGGCTATGTAATTGGCATCTCTTTCTCTCTGTCTTTCTCTCTCTCTCTTTCTCTGTCTATCTCTGTCTCTCTCTCTATCTCTCTCTTTCAGTCTCTCTCTCTCTCTCCCTGTCCTCTCCCTCTCTCTCATTGGTAATTCAACAGACTTCAACAGTGATGGCTGAATGACATATTATTGCTGTCTTGTGCTATCTGTGCTGTGCGTGTTCTGTGCGTTCCGTATCTGTGGCCTATATACCACAGAGTGAGCGTTCTGTGGAAATCTCCCTGATTGAAATGCCTTGAATTTGGCGACCCCATACCTGGGTCTCTCTCGCACAAACGCGCTCGCTGACCTCTCTCACGTCCACAGGGCCTGAGAGCGGCGGACAACGACCCCACGGCTCCGCCCTACGACTCGCTGCTGGTGTTCGACTACGAGGGCAGCGGCTCCACCGTGGGCTCCGTCAGCTCCCTCAACTCCTCCAGCAGCGGCGAGCAGGACTACGACTATCTCAACGACTGGGGCCCGCGATTCAAGAAGCTGGCCGACATGTACGGGGGCGGAGACGATGACTAGGCCCAGCACGGACATGTCCCAAACTGCGCCGTTCGCCCCCCCTCCCCCCCCCGTCCGCTGAGACGGGACCGTAAAAGGTGGGTCATCGTAGCCCACCCCCTCCTCCTGCTGACTGGACTCCAAACTCTACGCTCTTTAAATGGTTTCATTTCAGTGGCGAGTTTTCGTTTTTTGTCGTCTTGTTTCTGACATTGTTGTTACTTCTGTTCTTCTGGAAAGGGGCTCATAGGAGCTCGGGCGTTTCCGTGCAGCAGGGACAAGAGCGACTGCACGCCAGAAAAAGTAGAAGAAATAAAAATTTTGGTTGTTTTTTCTGTTTATCACTAAAGTAAGTGTGAGACGCTATTCTGTCCTAACTTGAATTCCTCAGAACAGGAGCACTGCTGTTTTAAAGTGCCTTTTGTGGTGTGCTTTATTGGATTCCCGCTATCTCAGGATTGGTTGCCATTTGAATGCTTTTGTGCTCTTTCTGACTCTATCCCAATGACGTGAAAATGTCCCCATCAGCAACTTGGGTGCAGGTACATAAAAAAAAATTGGAACTGCTTGTTATTTTTGCCTTTTGAGGAAGGAAAGTGGGTGGGAGGTTGTGTGGGGAAAAAAAGTTCTTTGTGCAAGTAGCACACTGCTATCAGAAGGAGCAAATCGCTGTTTTAATAGCTGGGCGGATTCAAGCTCACATGCTTAATCATGTATATATTAAACCCCTCTTGTCTTTCTGGGGGTGATTAAAGAGCCCAAATGATCCAGCATTTCTCTCTAAAATCATTTGAGGAAATTTGTTTTTTAAAATGTAAAGCTTTATACAGAAGTAGAATACAGTTTGCCCTGTGATTTAGTGAATGGTTTTTGAATGCCAGACTGTTTCATACAGTCAATTGCAGTATTGCTTTTGCACTTTGTAAAGTTTATGTAGGCATGACATGAAGTTACAAGACTGTAATTTTTGTAACATTCTGTAAAACCAACCTGGAGAAAGACGCTATGGGGAGTATGTGTGTCTGTGTATGTATGTATGTGCGTGGGTCTGTGTCTGTATGTGTGTTTATGTGTTTTTTTCATTAATGTATAATTCCAGAACAGTTTGATTAATGAAGTCCAGACCTGCATGACCAGCTGTCCACCAGAAGGTTTTAGCATGGCACTTACTCTGTGATCAGATTTCAGAAAGTGGTTCGCGTAAAAAAAATATATAAGCTGTCAAAAAATATTTAAATGTTTAATTTGACAGTGTGAGATTGTTTCCTCACACTGAGGCTGGTCTATCATGTGCCCTCGTAAGTCTGAATATTAGCTCTCTTCTGCAGGCAGAACATAGCAGTGTAGGACTCCACCACTTCACTGATCATAAACGTGGTGGCTAGTGCTGTTTCCGTTTTCTCTTTATCTCATCTACCTTTCTGTGTCTATTTTCACTGAACTGAGATCTTTCAAGTTTGAGATCTTTCAAACTGAAACCAGCAGTTTGATTTCAGTCCCTGAGTAACAAAGATATACAGTAAGTGCATTTCTTTGATCTATTCATTTCAATCTGGGTCTGTAGTTATGCTTTTCCAGGTATTATTCATATATGAAGCATCTTACCGTATGAGAAACCTCAGTAAAATGAAAATGAAATGCAGCATGTCATTTAGGTATGCCGTGGCATTATTACTTTATGCTATGCATTGTGCTGTATCATGCTGTATTATAATGTACAGTTATTTTATGTTACATGTTGCTCAGCTATTCACTTAGTAACAGACTCTACAGCACCACTCTCCTGGGTGGAGAATGAGTAAAAAGTAGACCCATAAAAATGTGTTCATTTGGTGCGCACTGGAGGCTATAAATTAAAGAAAGATGTGAGTTTCTCCACAGTGCTGGTTTGCGATTCAGGAAGCCTTCTGGAACCGGATCTATCAATTAACTAGGTGATCTTGTCAGCTTTATGTCCTTAAATTCACTAAGATGTGAGATAGAATAACTTATCTTTGAAAGGTTGGAGAGAGGAAGTCAGGAGGGCAGAAATGGGAGATAGACAGAGAGAGGAAAAGGGATGGAGATTAAAAGAGGATCGAGAGAGCCACGAACCTCCGTGATTCTCATTCCACTTAATTGTCGGACTGATTGGACGACAGATGCTGTAATAATCGCGTGGATGTAGCCTCTGTCTTTTTGAGGGGAAAAACATGAAATAAAACAAAGAAGTGCAAATTGTGCAGCGTTTGCGTGAGAAACGGACACATACTCAGAACAAAGGGATGGAGGGGAGAGCTAAATTATCATGCGATGAAGCCACTGGAGGAGGCAGCTTTGATCTCGGAGCGAGCCGCTCTGTGTCCCGCGAGCGCAAACGGGCAGCGCTAATGAAGAGGTACCGAGTTCGCCCCAGCGCTGCTCTGCCAGGACAGGCCATTCAGGGGATCGTTGTGCGCCTCAGAATTTAGCGACAGCGCTAATGTGAGCGGGGGCGGACCCAGGCGCGTGAGGCCGGGGCCACGGTCCCGCTCGACAGGTACAGGGCAGGAAGCGCCGGCCTTCTCAGAGCTCTTCAGACCGCTCAGAGGCGAAACCCACTCGTATTTATTTATTTTTTCTGCTTTCGTTTTGTCATTTTCCTCATGTCCATATTATATAATTTTTTATCTTTTCTCAAATATTTATCTACTTAAAAAAAAAAAAAAAAACATCTATAAAATTTTAATGAAGAATTTCATCTTTTGCTTTTTTCATTATTTTTTCATTCTTTTTGGATGACGTGGGCATTTATTTGCTCCGTTTAATTAATTAATTAATTTATTTTCTGAGACGCTCTGAGATGTGTGAAGGGAATTAAGCATCTTCATGGCTGCCTTTATACAAGAAGCTGTAGCATGCTTCTGCCACGCTGATGAGTTCAGTGCCTCCCTCCATGGCTTACCCACTCTGGGGGTTGCGGTGTCCTCACATCGTAGCTAAATAAATCCTGTTTTGAGACCACAGCTTCTCTCCCAGTGCATTAACTCACAAAATGGATGACGTTTTGGTCAACTTGACATTCTAAAAAACATAAAACTGCACACCAGCATGCTCATGGTTAGTGCATCCCTGAACCCCAGACCCGTACCCTATTACAGATGCAACAGAGTATAAGCCATACTGATCTGGTGAGATGGCTGATATTGATATATATCAATATTAATATTAATATCGATATATGGCTGACATTGATGGAAAAATATGATGTTGACGAAGCTGCTATATTTCAGTAGGTTTTGAAGAAAAAGTGTCATGCACATGCCTGAGTGCACCAGTAATGGAAAAAAAACTGCATTTACTTCAGCAGTTCAAACTGCATGTCTGTTCAGAACTCCCTGCTGTGCGAGCCTTACTCGGGAGGAAGAAAATGCTAAGTAAGACAACACGCATTTAACCCTGCTGTATTTGAGCCAGACTGCATTTTATACAAGGAGCCATTGTAGTTAGCACCAGACACTCAGCTTTCTTGTGACAGCTCTGGATGAAAAGGTGAGCTAATGGGCTCTCACCTGCTGTCATGTGGACAGGGCCTGACTCATAAAAACCTTAAAAACTCTTCAGTTCTCTCACTGTCATTGCCCCGGTCTTAATTAACATAACAGTCAGCGGAAGTTGTTTGAGTGATTTAATTGAGAACTGGACATGGTAATGAAAATGATGTGTGTGTGTGTGTGTGTGTGTGTGTGTGTGTGTGTGTGTGTGTAAACCTATTACAGAGTGAAGTCCTACTGAGACATCCATCCAATCAGAAATGCATTCTGGATATAATCACATTATATACATTATGTATTGGATGCACCTCATAATTATGCTTGCATATAATGCAATGTGTATTTTGCATAGAATTGCATTTATTAATACAACAAATAATGTATAGAGAATCTTCATTATTAATATTATACTTCTCATAAGCACACACACACACTCACACACACACAGTAGAACCTCTGGGGTATGAGGCCATGAGGAAAGGAAGTTGTTTGGAAAGGTGAAAGGTTTATACCTTTGATAGCAAAATAGATTGTAAGTTAGTAATTCATTTTGAAAATATTTTTGCCTTGAGAACAATACATCTCCATTTCAGTGATAACACTCCCTTTGTCCTTTTTTGTGAAATGTAATTTGATTTAATTGTGGCCCCTTTATACTTTAATTTTGAGAGTAGATTAGTGTTCATCTATGCGACTCATTCTGCTTTATTGTTTGCCTTTTTGAATCAGTGATAAAAAAGAATGTGTACATTATGCTAATAGGGTTTCCATACCTCTCTGAGAGTTCAACTGTGTGTGTATGTATACACACAGGTGATAAATATAAAGTTGTGGTACTGCATAGTGTCTCTTAAGTCAATCGATGAAGTCATATTTCAATATCAAGAAAAGATTTAAGAGGATGAAGAATTTTTCATCAGGACAAACTGAATTCTGTACCAAACCTGTCTCAAGCTTGACCAAGTCTAATTTTAAAAGCTTCCTTCTGTGTGTGACAGACGATTTGGGAGATTTTGGCAGGAGATGCCTTTCATTTCAAAGTGTTATAACAGGAGCAACCTGGAAGAGGAAGCTGTGCATTATCCTCTGCTCATATTTCACACCTGAAATAGTGCTACATGCTCCTTTGCTCTATGCGTGGGTATGTGTGCATCTTTGCGTGTGCATGTGTTTGTGCTTGAACACACCTGTGTCTGAACAGGCGTTTCTGTGTGTGTGTGTGTGTGTGTGTGTGTGTGTGTGGAAGGGATTGACTATGTGTGTGGGATTGTGTGAATGCATGTGTGCATGCATTGTGAGTGTACATGCATTTCTCTGGCAGAGGAACAGCACATGGTGGAATATCTCCACAGCACCCCGTGTGGCTAGTGTGGGACTTACTCTACCATGACAGTTCCTGCTATAATCAATTGGTCAGTTACAATAGATTATATTGGCCTTCTGAAGCAGGAGAAAGGCTAAGTTGCTAAAGACTGCAGCCCTAAATCTCACACAAGCCCTTGAATAGAGCAGAATTCTAAATAGGACACTCCAAGTGGAATAAGGATAGCATTAAGGTAAATTCACTCAAGTTTAAGGAAGTTAATGTTACTCACATCCTGTGTGTACATAATGTAGAAATGCTTGAAACTAAAAGAAAGTTAGGCAAAATGTACATGTACAATTGGAGCTTTTTTGCATGACTTTTTATAACTGAAAAATTATATAACAATGATTATTATCTTGAAATTTAACGTATTGCAGCTCGCATGACAGTGGTTGTTCTCTGAATGGAATTCTGACATGTTCCACGCTTACACTGGTTAAAGAGGAAAAACACAATCATTACAAAGTTAAAGATTAACAGACATTTTTGTACACTGTCAACAGCACAAATATTTTGTAATGTTGTTTGTACCATTTTGTACCAAAAAATGTATAGAAAAAACACTCAAAGGTTTAAAAAAAAAAAAGGGACAAGAGTTTCTTGGTTTTGAGTATGTGTTTCTTGTGCCAGCGCAGTCCTTGGTTCCAAAAACATAAGCAGGCTTGTTGATTCCTTGTGTACAATAAGAATGGAGCTGGCCACCTGATGTCAGTTTCCCTGTGTTATAAATAAAGTACCCTCCTTTTGAAGCTCCCTTTGTTTCGTGTCCTCCCTTACAACCAGCCATTCTGGGAAGAGCCTGGGCCAACAGAAGCAAAAAAAAAGAAAAGTTAGCAAAGTCACTACGACTGAACTTTTCTGGGGTGGAATTTGTATCAAATGCGGTCATTTAAAAAGAAATTCCTAGCTGCACAAACAGTCAGGTCAGCTGACTTCGCAAGGCTGCCTACCAATTAGTGAAATGTTATTGACACCAGTATGCAACACAAGATTTCTGTGCAGCAGATCACCCTCTGACAAGAATTCCCAAGCTGTTTTTTAAACTATTATTACCTATCATACATATATATATATATATATATGTATATATATATATATATATATATATATATATATATATATATATATATATATATATATATATAAAGAGGACTGACAGCACATGACTTAAAGTAAAAAAATTAATCCATATTACCGTAATTATGACATATGATGTGTGGTTAGAAAATGCCAATCGAGAGTTATAAACAGTTGTATATGTGAGACCTGCATTCATATTTATGCTATAATCTTATTATTACAAAGTTTAACAGACAGACTATACTTTATATATATATATATATATATATATATACACACACACACAGTAATAACAGCAATAAAATGTTATTTTGATCACAACTAATATAGGTCAATATATTTATTTTATTAATGATACAGGTTCAAGGTGGTAGAACTGCCTATGACTGTAAAACCAACAACCCAGTGTTCTTTTCTCTAGTAGCAGCAGACGATTCAAGGTCTTGCTTATTTGATATCAGAGGAGGCTCACAGGTGAGAATAACAGTATGGAATGGCAAGGGGGGAGGGGGGGGGGGGGCATCAGAGGATAGAAATTTAAAGTGAGGGAAACAAAGTGGCCAATTTCCTCCAGAAGTCTACCAATTATGGCATCACTCATATACGCTAGAAGTGTAACCAGGCAACCACACGGTTCTAAAGTCTTCTATCAAGGAAAGCCTCATAGTCACACTTCAAGAGTATCTCAAATCACACCCCTAGAACCCCTTCAATGATGCAAGCTAACATTGAACACAAAGACAACTACGAAAATTTAACAGCTTTAAGGATTATGCTAATTCATGGCTACGGTTTGTCAAATTTCATTTTGTTCAAAGTGCTTTTTTTCATTTTCACTAAGAGAAGCGCAATCTGAGACTGAAAACATGGGGAAGGTCCATAAAATGTTAGTTTGTTGAAACCGTAAAGCCTGAAGACAAACAATTATTTTAGATGTTCAAGGTGCCGACAAAAATGGAAGAAGTCCACAAACTCAGGCAGAAGATATGACTGAAATATGGTATAAATGCTCTCTAGTGTATGAATCAGCAGGGTGAAGTGAAAGGGCATAATGGAAGTTTAATAGATTATGACTTTATAGAACCTCAGTTTCTCCACACTGGTTGTTGGCAGTAATTATCTGTCATAAAGAGGCAACGCTGACAAATCTCCAAGAATTAAGAGAAATCAAAAAAAACAAGGACATAAGAGCAGAAGTGTCTTACAGGTGTGTAATAAGGCTTGTAGTCAGTGAACTCATGTTCCCCTTCTCTCTCTCTCTCAAAATTTCAGAACATTGCACTCTTACAGAACACTGACCAAAATCAGTTTCTGGCTCACCACATTTGAGTTCACATGAAAAATCACAAATCACAACAGCACGGGAGAAGACTGACAGCACATGACTTAAAGTAAAAAAATGAATCCATGTTACCGTAACTATGACATATGATGTGTGGTTAGAAAATGCCAATCGAGAGTTATAAACAGTTGTATATGTGAGACCTGCATTAATATTTATGCTATAATCTTATTATTACAAAGTTTAACAGAGAGACTATACTTTTTTCTCCACTCTACTTACCATTCAATGTATTAACAGTGCCACCTGGTGGAAAATGGTAGGGTTGCAACTGAAAAGACTGAAGCTATGCAACTCCACCTTGAAAAGTAATGCAATCTAGAGCTTTAATAGTTGACCAAAAACAACTGGAAATCCTCATTGTAAAAATAAATAATTTGGGCTGGGTCAGATTTTCAGGAGTAGTTTTCAGGATGTTATTTCCACATTTGTACTTCCTACTAGCACAGCAGTAAGCTTCAAAATAATACACCAGTAAAATTTCTCATTATCCAGTCAAAACATTTCTGCCTGTAAACATTATTTACACCATTAGCAAACACCAGTAGCCACAGTGACATAACTCCATTTTTGGTGTGGCTTCTGACTATGAGCCTGTTCCAGTACAGACATACACTCCAAGTGTCAGTATCAAATCTTGACCTTACCAGTGGCAGGGCATCGCACAACTGGCAGTAGCATCACAGGAGTAGTTCTGAATTCTGCGCAACAGCAATTTATTCTGGTTGGTCAGGCACCTGCAGTCTGTCTATATCAGCTGCACATTGAGTTGTCCTTCTACATAAAGACTGTGAAGCTCAGCTTGTTTGCACTGCACCAAATTGATGATGGATGTTGTAGCAACCAGGCAGGCCTACAAATATATTTGGGCATTGCAAATTGAGAGACAAAAAAGAAACCTGGTTAAGAAATAAAATGAGTACTCTCTGAAAGAGCAGCGTCTGGCCTGGATTTGAATTTCTCTCCCCGATTGCAGTCTAGTTGCCTCACAAATCCAGCCAAAGATCTGAAATTCCAGCTGATTCAGGCGTGCCAGAACGCAGAGGTAGTCTTCAAGCTTATGAAGACATCTGAACTACAGTGACTTGCAAAGGGAGCAAATGAAGAGTGGGTCAAAGCAGACTGTCCTGGAAGCGCACCAGGTGATTTGCAGAATCCATAAAAAACACTGTCAGGGTAATGGCATTTAGCCTGATGCACCGAAGGCAGAAATCGCGAGCTAATAAGAACAGCGGCCGGCAGCATCCTGCAGATGCTATCGGACTCATTTGTCCAGATCTATAATGCGGAAGCAGGTCATTTTCCGAACAGGTAACAGCTGTTCCAGGCTAATTGTTCAATTAAAGGGAAAAGGCTGGAGGCGCAGCTTGTTCTCTCAGCCCTGTGGGCTTTAACTCTGGAGGTTATTCTTCAGAGAAGTGAAAGCACCCGACTCTTCCCCCCAGCAATGTTTCTCACGTCTCACGTGTCGTTCATCCAGGATTAATCCACATTTTCATGTTTCTTCCAATTCCAGTTTCGCAGAGGTTATAAGAAAATAAAAATCGTTTTTTTTTTTTAAATAAAAATTCAACATAACATTCAAAACGAGAACAACCCTGCTCTCTGTAAACAATCCGTTCTCAACTAAAGCACAAAATGAGTTCTATTCACAAGGGCCCAGATATAACGAGGTAGTGACAGCAGAAGAACCCACGAGCTGATCTACTTCTGTATTTTCTGCAGCATTTATTTTTCTCCTCTCTGAGACGGGGCATTTTGAATGGCAACATAAATCTAATCACTTCCTCCAGCTGCCGAACGGGCGAGGAGCGCACCACAGGCTCGCGCCTGAACACTTCACACTTCAGCAAACGTGAAACGCCATCAATCTTTTGTGCCACGGCTGTCTTTAACAGTGGACACGGAGCAGGTATGTTCACACCCAGCATTTGAATAAACACTGCAGGCTGCCAATCAAAGCATCCAGGTGACAATATACTGCAGAGAGCAAACTCAAAACTCAACCTGCACAGGGTCCACTAGGTGGAGAGGATAATAAATCAGCAACTGTGGTTCCATTTCTGTTCCAATGGATGGATTCATAAGCAGGTGCATGCACAGTAGAGTGGCTCTGCATTGCCCTCTTGTGGCTACTAACCAGACCACAGACCGTCAAAATCACAATATAGCAGCTAAGACCATTTACTGGAATTTTACTGAGAAAGTTTTGCATAAACCCAATTTAAGTCAAAGAAGTTAAATATTTAAAGTTTTTTTTCTTGTGCTTGGACATGCGTTCCAACTGAGTTAACACCTAATGCTCAAGAGGGAAAAATAAACAAAACAAAATGGCCAATTCACCAAGAGTCAAAACAAATTCTACAGCTGAGTGAAGAGAAATGCAATAATCTAAATCCTTTCTGAACACTGGGTCGTGTGAATGTTGATTTCATTCAAGGCTGTATCACCATAGTCTAAAATGTGAATCACACTCCCTCTCCCAAAAAGGTAAAAACAACAGGACGCCAAGACAAAAGAAACTACAAATAGATTTTTCATTTTAATGATGGAGTTAATTCTCATTTCAATCCTATATAAAACAATAGCAATTAAATTTTTTTTAGGTAAAATATTTACATATAAACAAGTGACTGTGCAAAATGTACAAGAGAGGGAAACAATTTATGCTCCAGGAATTAGTCTCATTTTTCTTCTCGGTGAAAAAGAGGAAAGAGGATGCTGAGTAACGGTGATTGGGGTTACTAAAAAATAGATTTACAGGAAGAACAAGCGGCTCTTTACACTGCGTCTTTCAAAATGGCGGTTTGATGAAGAACTAGCATAGCTTTATACAAATTACAAAGGACAAACTAAATTATATACAGTAATAAAATTCCATTGGTAGACAATTTCAATGCAATGCTTGCAAAAAAATATGAATAACTGATTAGTATCGTTAATAATAATATAAGCCCAGTTCCAAAGTGGGGGGTGTCCCTCTGTATGACTGATTGATTGAAAGCAGGTCCGTAACTGAATGCAGTTCTTTCTCAGCTTCGTATAATCACATTTTTCTCCACCCCTGCATGCCAATGTAATACCCAGCTATTGGCATCTACTGCCCAGAAACAAATCCTGATTTCTCTAGTTGAGAAATGCTGTTGATTCGTGGAAACTAGAAAGCTTTCAATCTATTAGGAGTCAAAATATTTTCAATTTTTTCGTAGAAAAAATAATCAAAGTATATACACACAGAGGGAAAAATGAAAAGTGTTGAGAGAAGGGCATTTTCATCATATCTGAGAAATGAATCAAATGCTTTTGTCAAAAGTAGCTATTCTCTATTAAGGGCTGATTCTCAGCTCTGCGGACATACCAACTCACGCATCTGGCTGCCAAGGCGTCACCTCGACGGGCCAAACACAGAGAGCGCACAGACTTATAAATAAAAACCCAAACTGATTAAAACAATTACATACACAGCAGACGGCCATTTAAAAGAAACCAAGCAGAAAAACCAACAAACAAAAAACAAACAGGCGAAGAACAGGTAGGACAATAGAGCCACGTGTTTGTGTGTCAGCTTGAAACGGTAAAACAGCCGGATCAAATGAATTATTCTGCCTGTAGAGATCAGATACAAAGATATGGCTTCATCTGGCAAGAAGGCAACTTAGTAAAGAGGAGCAAAGAAGTCTTCAATCAAAGGAATCCACAGGCCCACGACAGTAATAAAATAATAATAACTGTCTTATAGAAACATTTTTGTTAATTTTATTTATGTAAACGGGGAGTCTTTTATATAAACAGAAATATAAAATGGTTTGAAGGTATTACTATATTTTTGTACATTTGTTCATTTGCATGTTACAAAAAGGCGCTCTGTAAAATTTATAACTATATATATATTTATAATATTTATATGTTCATTAAAAGAGTAAATTTAAAAGGTGAAAACAACATTAAAATCGAATGTCCGGGTGAATGCTGAAAGTCCTGCAGTCTAGCCAGGAGGCCCCCCGCCGCCAGGGGGTGCTATTTGAGGAAGGCGCGGTACAGCAGGTGCGAGCGGCTGGTCTCCCGCTCGTTCTCCATGCAGAAGAGCAGGTCCCTGAGGTTGACGCGAGTGATGCGCTGACGAGCGAACTGCCTGGACCCCCCGGAGCTGGAGCTCCCGGCCGCAGACAGGCTGGAGCCAGACACCTGGGGAGAGGGAAGAAACAGGCCGGGGGATTGGGCGCCATTTTATCACCTTACGGATTCAGGACAGGGGCTCCCAAACTGGGCAATGGGGAAGCCTGGGAATCTGTGGCAAAGTCCCCAGGGGGAGAAATGGGGAAAATATTTGTGCCAATAGTCTGGCACAGCCTGTCAGGTGAGGAGGGAGGGCTCCTTCAGAAAAGGCGATGCTTTAGATGAGCCGGAGGTGCATATTTAGTACAACTGTGCTCTGTCTGTAGAGCCGAGTGACGAATTATAGAAGTACTATATTATTTTTTATGTGACTAATATTTCTCATTGATAAAATATTTTTAAAGGACAATACCTCAATATCCCTCATCCTGGACACACATACTCGTGTGTGTGTATGTGTGTGTGTGCTTGCATGTGCGTGTGTGTAGTATGTGTTCAGTGTGTGTGTGTGTATGTGTGTTTATGTGTCTGGATGCACTATCCACAGTAGGGGTCAGTACCTCCGCTCCAGCTCCGCTGCCAGGTGAGTCCATTTTGCGTTTCTTCCTGGGCCCGATGGCTGCTAGCGCTGTCAGGTTAGCGTCCCGCTGCCTCATCTGAGCCAGCTCCTGCTGCTGCATCTGAGAAACACACACAGCTCTGGCTTAGAGACACATACACGCACACACAAACACGCATGCGCACATACGCACAAACATACGCAAACACACACACACACAAACACGCGCACAAAAACACGCACACACTGTCATTCCTACCTCTTTGGCCTTCTGTTTCAACCGCAGCTGCTCTGGGTCCTCTTGCCGTGATCGGGACTGAGGGCAAATCACAGAAAATAATTTCAGATCACTAAAAAAAAAAATCACTAAACAGAGAAATGAGTACACAGAATAATAACCATAAAGAGCATTCAGTGCACAGTGCCCTGCCCAGAGAAGTCATGGTACAAACAAGGCACTATGCAAAGATAACAAACCGTAACCACTGTACTGAGTATCATACAAAACAATTATGAACACACCACAGAACAGAACTAAACAGAAAACTACTGCATTATCACTGTAGAAAATGCACTGGATAAAAACATTCTCATAGTAATTGTCTGTTATGGTCTAAAACATTAAGCAAACAGGTTCCATAAACAATGCAGCATTATTACCAAGCATAAGTGCTTGTTTACAGCCTAACAATAGCCACACATAAGAACATATCTGCCAAATCACCCGCAATCCGAGCCAGATCTACGCACAGAAATACGGTTCACCACAACATTCAATATTTTCACCAGTAAAAACAAATACTGGGACATTATTACACAGGAGCCCACTGTGGACACAATCCATGTAATCAAGCTGCACAGAACAGCAGTCAAAATAAGATTACTATTATTTTCACTTTTTACCATCTCCATGCATGTCCACTGAGGCTCTCTCAATGTTAGTAGAACAACCAATTTTCTTTTTCTACTACTTGCAAGTAGAGGTCACAACAGTGCCATAAATAAAATGGGAGTTTTATTTAAATAATAATAAAAATGGTGACTTGCTTGGCACAGAACTTCAGAACATGACTGTGGCTGAGCTGGCGTCTCTGTACCTTGGCTGCCTTCATGAGAATCTCCCTCTCCTGCTCCTCCTTCCTCTGCTTCTCCATCTGGTCCAGCTGCTCGAAGAACTTGAGCTGAGCGCGCACGTCAGTCACCTGCTCGTACCGGCCGTCCTCCTGCAGACAGGCACGCAAAGCCCCGGGGAGAGGGCGCCATCTTCAGCCCACTGACAGTACTACACATCCTCCGCACGCAGAGCACACAGTCTTAAGTATGCACACAGTGAAAAACACCCGCCCGCACACACGCACGCACACACGCACCAAACCACAACCACTGCTCCCTATAAGGCCTGAGCACACACAACACACGCATCAATGCATCAATGCATCCTCTTCCTGTCTGACCTTGAAGGAGACGTTCTTTTGCTGGGCGATCTGAGACACCTTTTCCAGCAGGCTCTGCAGCCTTTGCTGGGCTGCGTGTGACACCAGGTTCACCACCTCCGGCCCCAGCTCCGTGATTCCATACTTTTTACCTGCAGGGTGGGGGCAAAGCCAGGGGTGGTGGTGAGGAACGGGAGTGTTTGGGTTAGGATGGGGGGGGCAGTGTTGGGCGTGGTTCTCACCTATGTCCAATATCCTCCTGTGCAGGATGGAGGTGTAGAGGAAGGCCTCATCCTTGCACGACCGCGTCACCGTGCCAACCAGCTCCGAGTTGGTTGCGAGGATGCGAGCGCTCTCCTCCGATAGGTTGACGCCAGCCATGGAGGCCACATCGTTGATGTCATCATCGTCCCTGAACACCCAGACAGAGCAAGCCGTCCTGAACACGCCTCATTGGCCAATTACCACCCTGTCCCTTATGGATCCATATTTACTGGTCTTTTATGTGAATTACAAATAAATATAAATAAATTCATTCAGTAATTTCATTCATTCATACACTGAGGCTAGATTTTAATGGCCAAGTCACAAGCAGTTAAAGATAAATGCGCAGAATACACTTGTGTGCGTAAAGGTGCAGAATCAGTTGATCATGCCAATACCACTCTATGACCTCACACTGAACTGCACTGAAAAAATAAGGAGCTCTTTTGATTGGTTCTCATCCACACACACCTGAAAGACCCGCCTCCAGCTTCCTTCAGCTTGTTCCTCTGTGCTGCCGTGATCAGAGACGTGCCGACGGGTGACGCTTTGGCTCCAGGCAACAGCCCCTGCTTCACCAGAGGCACTGAGGGAGAGAGGGAAAGTGAGGGGGAATATGACTACCAGACGTTTGATGGTATTAAAGGGGACATGGCGCTCACTACGTCACTCTGCTTCTCTCAGTGACCACTGAGGCCAGTCCAGGAACTTCCGAAGAGCTAAATTAGCTAATGAGCAAACTTTCATACTTATCATAAGTACTGACTGGACCCAATTGCCTAGACACGGCAGGTCTGACTCTGAGCAAAGTCATTAGCCAACTATGACTGAGAGTCAACAGCAGAGGGACACAGCTGACTTCCTCTGTCTACAGCCACAGTTCCTCAGGCTCCAGGAGCTTTCGTTCTCCCCAATGCCACGGCAGGTGCCCGCCGACTGCCAGCTGTTGCCAGTGAGAGACACAGCTCCAGACCTAACCGCACTAGTGCTCATGTGCAGCAGGTCACTGGTTAGTGGGGTCTGTGCACTATGTGATGCACTGTGTGACTACGGGTTATACCATGGGTACCCGAGATAACAGAACTTCCAATGCCAAACTGGGGAGGAAAAATGTTTTAAAAGTTGATAAATTAATTTTTTAAAAATTATTTAAAGTCGTTCTTAAATAAAGAATTATCTTCAAAAGACTGAGTGCTTTTTTCGATGGCATGGGGTATATCTTTTAATCTGAGATGAATTACACTAATCTCCACCGGACAAATGGGAAGAGCTGACGCACTGAAGCAGATGAAGAGAGAGAGGTGAATCTCAGGAGAAACTAAATGAACAAAAGGCTGAACAGCAAAAAAGGTGCTCCTGCCGCCCCACTCACCTGTCTGCAGCTGCTTCACCTGCATCTGGGCCTGTCCCAGCATAATCCGGCTCTGGGGCTGCCTGAGGGTCACCATGGGCGTCTGTGCCAGGGTCACCTGGGGGGGGCGCACCATCGCCCCCGGCTGCTGGGACTGGTGCAGCACCTGCAGGCAAACGGCACACCCTCGTCACCAATCCACATCTCACACACTGTCCTCACACTGCCAGCAGACATCTTACACAGTCCTCACACTGCCAACTGACATCTTACACACAGTCCTCACACTCCCAACAGACATCTTACACACCATGCTCACACTTGCCAACAGCTTGGCGGGCAAAGACAATCATGAAATACTTAAGCCATTTATGAGTTCAAAAGGAAACGAAAAAGCATTTTATGACCTATTTGAGTGCAAGGGGCCACTCAAAATAATTACACACATAGATGTCCATAAAACTGGAAAAGGGAATAGCACACTGACTTATGACTGCTACAGAGAGAGAGATGCTCCACAGCAGTAAAGCTGGAGAAATGAGCCTCAAAGCGCTTTTATAATCTTAGAGGCATTCAGGCACTGAGGATATACAGGTTGTTTTCTAATAAAGAATATCACAGAAAATATCTCGGGCTGGTTTCCACCTCTTACTAGCTCTTGGCTCTTCTGTCCAAGACAGACAGAGATATAAGTTCAGACAGCCATTCATTTGTAAGCTGGTGAGTGCTTGTCATTAGCCATGCACACTGTTCAGGGAACAGAATAAGGTGGGAAAGGCAGGATACTTCAGAGCAAAGCGTGGATCTTTAGACTTAGTCACTTTGAACATCCATAGCTTGTCTTATCTGGAGGAGGACTACAGAAAGATATATCACACAGGATCAGACTTTGCCCAGGTGAAGGCATTAGCCGGACAGTTCTACTGCCAGATTGCTTGGATGATTTTCTTTCATCATTCCTAGTATTTTACCTGCTATGTCTTGTCATTCAGTTTTGTATTTGTAAAATGAAAAGAAACCAGGAAATCTCATCTAATTTGCCAGAGCTTTTAGTCCAGCAGACAGGGCTACACCTCGTACACAAACTCAGAGACAGTTACAGAAAGAGTGATCAGCTAAACGGGTAGGAGCACAGAAGTAGCGTGCACAATTGCACGTTAAACTCATTATTGCGATACGTAAATGCAAGTGTTAAAAACGAATCCATTCATAAAAACCTGAAATGTGATTAAACAGAGAAAAGTCTTAACAATGTAACGTGAGAAAGACAAGAGTTCTTTCAATAAAGAAGAGGGAGAACAAAATTAAACTGTTGGTCAAAGAGGACAAGGTGGATCAGCTAAAAGGACACACATCACTGAAAAAGCAGACATGGAGGAAAAAGAGAGGAAACAATGTTCTGATGAGAACCTGACTACCCCCAGTTAGACTGTTTATTAACTTCAACTAAATGATAGCAGAAATTAAAAAATAAGGCACCTGTAAGGTTGCCATTCCAATGAACAAATTGGTTAATGTTCATGTCACTTTCAAAATAAGTCAAATTAAAATTTCTTGCTGTAAATATATAACAGCAAATATGACTGTCATGAGGGCGGAAAAGCTCAGATTAGCTGGGAGTTGGCTCAGGAAGTCATTTGGGTTACAGAGGGGTGGGCTGTGATTGGCTGTGAGTTGGCTCAGGCGGTCATTTTGATTATCAGTGGGGTGAGCTGTGATTGGCTGTCAGTTGGCTCAGGCGGTCATACTGATTACCAGTGGGGAGGGCTGTGATTGGCTGTGAGTTGGCTCAGGCGGTCATTTTGATTATCAATGGGGTGAGCTGTGATTGGCTGAGAGGTGGCTCAGGCGGTCATAGTGGTTACCAGTGGGGTGGGCTGTGATTGGCTGTGAGCAGGCTCAGGCGGTCATAGTGGTTACCAGTGGGGTGGGCTGTGATTGGCTGTGAGTTGGCTCAGGCGGTCATAGTGATTACCAGTGGGGTGGGCTGTGATTGGCTGTGAGCAGGCTCAGGCAGTCATAGTGATTATCAATGGGGTGAGCTGTGATTGGCTGAGAGGTGGCTCAGGCGGTCATAGTGGTTACCAGTGGGGTGGGCTGTGATTGGCTGTGAGCAGGCTCAGGCGGTCATAGTGGTTACCAGTGGGGAGGGCTGTGATTGGCTGTGAGTTGGCTCAGGCGGTCATTTTGATTATCAATGGGGTGGGCTGTGATTGGCTGAGAGGTGGCTCAGGCGGTCATAGTGATAACCAGTGGGGTGGGCTGTGATTGGCTGTGAGCAGGCTCAGGCGGTCATAGTGATTACCAGTGGGGTGGGCTGTCCAGACTTGGCCTGCCCGGGCTGTGCCAGGCTGATGACGGGTTGGTGGAGGGTGCTGGTGACGGTGACGGGGGCGGGGCCGGAGGCCTTGCCGGCGAGGCGCTGGGCGGGGCTGCTGAGGACCACAGTGGTGAGCGTGGTGGTGGAGGGCTGGGCGCTGGGCTGCTGCAGCTGGCTCTGCTGGATGAAGGCTGTAGAGTCTGGGGTCAGCTGCCGAAGCGCGGGGAGACTCCTCTGGAACCAAGAGAGCAGGTGTGAAGGGGAGAGGGGAGGGGTACAGGACACTCCTCTGTAATGGGGGGGGGAGCGGGGCACAGGCATGAGCAGGGGGTAGGGGTACTCCCACATGAGCCCTCAAAAGATCAGTTCAGGCCTCTCATTCAGGCTGTATTCAAAGCCAAGACCTGGGCCTTCACTGTAAATTTGCATGCAACTGAGAAATGCAACTGCATGCAACTAGTGTCTGAAACCTTGCGCATAAAACCATGGGTGCAGTGTTTGCAACCAGAAGGTTGCAGGTTTGTGCCCCAGGAGTGCAGTGTTATGCTTCAGATAGCCTCTGATGAGAGACAAGTCCATACAAATTCCAGGATTAACTTTGCTACTAAACCGATGGTGAGTTACTTTAGGTAAATCTCAATCTCATCGGTGGGCCTCAACTGGTACAGTGACCGATAACATGATGCTGAATAAAACTGGCTAGCACCAATCAGAATGCAGGAAACTAATGTCATACACTGTAACTTCCCATCCAAGATGTTACAGAGAGACTACTGGGATCAAGACCATCCCTGAAGCAATTTGTACTTCTATAGTTAACATCCAGCTATACAAAAAGACAGCAATGTCACAGCAGATCTCCAGCTACGAAAGCCCAGTCTCCCCATTCACCTCCTAATCACACCGCCTACACACTAACACTCATTTTGCACTTTGCCATCTTGTACAAGAGTTGTCCCAGAACTGAGCGAGCCAAATTTCAGCGAGGGGTAGTGGCTGTTCGGCCCTATGACTCTCCCTCAATAATGAGGAAATAAAAGCGCTGGCTTAAAAAGCGAGTGCTGACCCAGCAGGCATTGCATTGCTTAATGTCCTTACCGGAGTCGTTAAAGCATGGCAGAGCCAACCGCATTTAAATTACATTTGACTGCCATGTCATACCATTTCAAAAGAAAATCATCATAGTCACTGCGGTATTTTCTTGTTTGCAAACAAAGGGTTGTCTCAAATGATGCAAATTTTGTTGAATAAAGTGCACTGATAACATCAATCTAAACTGCAGTAATCACTACTCGTAATGCAAATGCGGTGGTTCAAAGTCGCTCACTGTGTCCGACTGTTAAGCGATATCCTTTCAAGTTATGATGATTTATTATTGACAATAATTCATTCTTTGTAAACTCCGATCTATAAATTCCAATTTGTCGGAGCAGAACAAAAGGGGCGTCCCAGACCTGCTGCTTTTTTCGCTCCCCATCCCCTTGATGCCTGCCTGAGTGGCTCTAACGTTAGCATGCTTATAATTACGCGTAACTCGAAACAGAGGGGGAGTGATTAGGAGGTGAAATGGGACCGGGGGCCATGTTATATAGTAGACATTCCTCATACACTCTTATTAACTGTAATTGCTTGTAATTGATTTCAGCAGCTTGTGATTGGCTGTAAAAGTTTGGCTGTTACCTTGAGGAAAGGCACTAAGTAGGGCTGGGGTGAGGAGTTGAGCTCCCGGTACAGCCTGCTGGTGAAGTCCTCTGCCTCCATCTTTCCTTCCTGCAAGAAAAACAAGAGAAATGATCAGACGTGCTGCCCAAGAGAACAGGACTACACACACACGCGCGCACACACACACACAAAAATCAATAAGCTAGCAAAAAATTTTTATCACTATCAGCACTCAGCTATTGCAACACCTGATAGCAAAGGATAGCAAATAATGTTAGTGAGCAGCAAAAAAAAAAAGACTTTATTTTTGGTACAGTCCAAGAAAAATCTGAATCTTTTCATTACTTTTTTATATATTTAAATATTTCAGGAATACTTCATGGTTAGCGGGATACCAGATGCAATTCTCACAATTTGTCCCCAAAATGAAAATGTTTTGTTGAATTTTTCAGGGACTCACCAGGAGGCTCTTGACCAGCTCTTTCACGTTGGCCGCGGTCTCCGACGACTGCTTCCCGCTGGACGCCAGCTTGATCAGTGTGGACAGGAAGTTCTTACATTTCTTCACATTCTCCAAGGTTTCCTGCTCATGAAACACGAGAGAGACACAGGCTGCATTCGAAATGCACTTCTCACCATTTGATAGTAAAACTGCATTTGACAGTGACAACCCGATGTCCACTGTGTTTTCCTGGTTATGCTGAGGAGGCGGCAAAGACAGGCTCACTTTAAAAGAATTTCAATCTTAACTGTCCTCTGATAAGTCTGTCAGAAGCGCAACAAGGTGAGAATGTGTTTGAATTCATATTGATTAAATGCCGTCCATATCAGGGCTTCGAGGCAAACAGTCTAATTTCAAAATACAGTCCCAGCATCCAAATAGAGTGCTCAAAAGCATGCACTGCATTTCCTACGAGCATTCAGATCACTGAAGACAGAAAATGTGACAGCCGGAAGAAATTTAATAAGTTATTCAATGTAGCAAAGACTTCGTAAATATGCATGAGGAAGTGCATAAAGGAAATGTCAAACAAAATTATTTTCAACATTTCTTGTCACATTTGTATTTTCTTCACTGAATTATTTTCCTGACCATCTTGGTATTACCTATAAAATATTTTTAAAATACAACTCTTTAAATCCGAGAGGACAATAGCTCAGCTGTGACAAGGTCCCACGATTCCCATTCAAAACAGAATACTGCTTGCTCTGCATAATTTTTTGTTCTTGGAGAAAGATATTCCAACGAGTTGTTTCTCCACTCTGACTCTTCTGCACTGGAGAGGAATTAACTGTGTGTCCCCGAAGCAGCTGCCGGTACTTCACCCATGGACTCAACGGGAGAATCTCAAATACAACATTGTACCTACTGGGGGGAGCGTGATCTATAGCACAGTGCCCACAATTCAGCGTTTGTGGTGTCTGAACAATGTACAAAGTTCCCTGCCAACTAGGAGATTTGGACACCACGATGCTTCAGCCCTTGCTGTTAAGGCGTGGATGCTGTTAAGGCGTGCATGTTGTACGACATGCACAGATATGCCGCGCGTGTTAACGGTCCCTCGAACCCGCACCGTTGTCGTGGGCGTGGCCGTCCCAGTGCTCCCGGTCACCGCCCTCTGTGCCGCGCCGGGCTGCACTGGCGTCGGAGTTCCGATGGAGGCGGGCGTGGCTGCCCCTCCGAGCATGATGGGATTCTACGAAACATGACAGTGCGTTACAGTGGCCAGTCCTTCGGTTTAACCGCACGCTGACCTCACAGTACAGTACTGCTCAAACGGAAACTACACCACCTGAGCTCCTGTGTGTATTTCCACTAAAACACTCTCAGGCCCCTGGCAGCTTCCTCCTGTGAGCACAGCCCTACAATCTATATCCTTCTTATAATACCTGAACCATTTTATATGCTTTACTGATTATATGGAGGGTTTAAGGTAACTTATAAACAAAACTGTATATAAAAATAAGAAAGATATCTGATTTTGTAATGTGATATAATTTTAGTCAGCTGATCTCTATTCATTTCTTAAATTGCTTACAAGTCTCTTTTACAGTTCACAGTAGAAAGTGCCTATGAATTTGGCTGACTGATTTTTATCTGCCATGGAAAAAAATCTCCTTCCACAATGTTGGCTGTTTCCGTGCCTTCTAAATAAATAAATACATAAATAAATGAACAAGAGCAAAAAGAACACGAACAAGACCAAGCGAAAGCAAAAGGAAACATTGCCAGCGTCTGGCCCCTGTGAGTGAGCCCCAGGAAAGAGGAGGCGCAGGGATGCTTCAGCAGGAGAGAACAAAGTCAGACTGCAACGCGATCCGCACCCACCGGCCCCAGCAACAATAAACAAACCACACTATCCTCTTCGCACGTATTCCACCAGATACAATACCTGCAGCAGGGATGAATAGCTGCCTAGCCCTCAGCTAGCCAAGATAAAGACAGGCATTGAGTAAGCCCACTGGCCATGATAGCTAATGGATATGAGCACTGTGGTGGCGGTTGGAGGGAAATGAATGAGGAAGAATGAGGACAAATCCAATGGCAGAATAAAAGAGGGAAATGGGGGCGGAGCCAGAGACGGAAGGGCGTGGCTTCATACCTGCAGGACAGGGGGTCTCTGGAGCGTGGTGGTGGCCTGCACCGAGTTCTGGGTGGGCGTGGCTTGCTTGATAATGGTGGTGGGCGTAACCTGCCTGGCCATGATGGGGGTCCCAGGAGCCTGCAGGGATTTGGAAGGGGTGGAGTTAACAGTGAACACTCTGGGGAATCTCATTTATGTCATCAGCATCATCATAATCATGGAATCATGGGAAGTTACTCAGTTAAAGCTAGGGCTGGAATGTCTACCAGCCACAAAAGATTTTTAGAAACAAAATTCATCAAAATGTTTTCATCACTGACCATTGCTGAATAAAGGATAAGTCATATAGCTAGAATTCATAAAAGTAAGGCAAGATAATTCCCACCCCATGTTCAAAAACCAACCAAAATCCCTGTCCCACCAGCTTCATCAACTTTCCATTTATCACTGGGTTAACACCTTTTTTTTCTTTCTTCTGACTACTCTTCATTGTTACTTTTCATTTTTTTATTTTTACTTTTACCAATAAAAGAAATGGAGAGTGTGTCTCTCCCCACCTCTGTTAACCAGTACAACTATAGTGGGTGGTAAGGCTGACTAAAGTACCTGCTGATATGTACTTGCATTTGGCAGTGCTGTTTTCAAGCCTTGTGTCACCCATAAATTAATTTCAACCTGTGTAACCACCTGGAATATATTAGTTACCAGCTGGGTTTAGCTAATAAAAATTATGGAGAGGGGTTATTAGGGGTGTAAAAGTTATTAGGGGTGTAAACTCCAGGCTTAATTGAGATAGGATACGATTTTGATTCTTGAAGCAACAGTTTGATATTTGGATCACAACCCGTACTACGATGCAACCCAAAACAATCTGATACAGTAAGAAACAATCAATATACATATAACCCAGCTAACACAACAATAATACACACACAACAAAAGTGAGGTCAAGAGAGCAAAAACGTATTGACGGCAGAAGGACAAACAACAGTAGCGCGAGTGATGAGGTCGAGTCAGAAAACGTAAACAGAGTTGCAGAGTTGCTAAGGACCAAACCGCCCTGAGACGATGAACATTAAAATAAAACTTCTACTATGATAGATAAATTAGGGATGAATTTTGTGCACGTTGTATTGACTGGATCGGATGGGTGCCTGTTGATTGATGTGTCCTCACGCTCCTAGACACTCCAGCAGTGAGGGCAGTGTCAGTCCCGCTTACCTGCACAGAGGTAATCTGGACCGGAGGAGTGCTGGTGGGCGTGGCAGGGCGCGGCGCCATGGCGCTCTGGGACTGGGACTGCGCCTGCATCTGGGCCAGGGTCTGCTGGTGGATCATCAGCAGCTGCCCGCTGTCGCTGCGCACCAGAACCATACCTGCACACAGGGACGGAGGCGGGACTCAGGGGGCGTGGCCACAACATGCAATCACAAGACCGCCCCCCCTCCCCCGCCCCCATAGTGCAGCTTACGTCTGGACAATTCCATCTTTGCCGCTAAAGATAATGACCACACGTATCCCAAGAAAAACCTTTCCAAGGACACAAGCGTTACATGAATATCACAAGTTTTTATCCTTATTCCTGTTGTTTTCATTTGGTACACCCTTATTTCAGGGTACATGGGTACTACAGCATAAATGTATACAGCAGGATGCCTATTTAAGTTAAGTGCCACTGTCCAAGGAAGGATTTCTTGCTCACCAGCGCATGATCCTAGGTTGGAACCTACAACCTTCTGTACTATTTATAAGTACAGCTATCTAAAAGTTGCACTACAGTCTGTAGTTAGCTTTTGCACGACAAGGAAGACGTCTTGAGACGGAGCTGACTATCACACAAAATGTTATTAATGTTCATGTATGATAAATGTGATACATTTTTAATTTAAAAGTTTAATTGTTTGACAACCTTAACCACTTTGACAGTTGTTTAAAATTTAAACAAAAGCTCAAAATGAAATATTGACAACAAAGCCATAACAAACAGTTCAGCCTAAGCTGTGAATCAGCACGGAATCCTGGTCCAGCGCACAGGAGCTTAGCGCTCACGCTCCCTACATCTGCATTCACTTACTGAAACTGTGGATGAAGGCCAGGGCCTGCTAACCAAACGTGTATGATAACTGGGCAAAATTGCAGCCATTCCTAATTAGCTCATTGAACTGTCCAATGTTGTGATCGCTGCACTAATCGATGCAGTGACCACCCAGGGACAAATTAAAGACCGAGTCCAGGACATGCAGTCTACATTTCTGTTTGATTTTGGAGTTTGCCCTTAAGAATCTGTGTTCTGCCTCTGGGGTCTAGACCATTGGTTTAGAAGTGCATATGACAATATTAATTAAATAATAGCACAAACCTTCCCTTAATAAAATGCACAGAACCAAAACAGTAAAGTCAGAAATAGGTTTTGTGTGTGTGTGTGCGTTGTATGCAACACAACATTGCACTCAAGACATATATTAATGTTAAATAATTAAATACATTCAATGACATTAATCAAAAATTGGGTTGTCAGCTATCCATAAATAAACCTAACTTTTAGATGAATCCAATAGAATCAGTACGGCAAAGCAACAAATGAGCAGATAGGCCTACATGAATGTGGAATAAAACAGGTGTGATTTCACTAGATTACAGCTTGACAGCCTGACAAGAGGGCTGTGCCATTCCATCATAACAAGTGGGAAGGGACCCCCAAAAACCACACTTTCAGTATTAAAAGGATAATTCACTTACTAATTTAAAAAAATATATTATTTCAGTTTAATGTTTATGTTTTTTATTGGCCCTCTTATTGCGTTCAGTGAAGGATTTGTTCATATAGGCTATATTTACTGTATCAATGTTTCTGATGACCTGCTGGACGGTATTAGGGCACTAAGGGCTTTGGGATCTAAAGCAAGAAAATACATTTCCCAAGCAGCTTATATTCAGTATTATGTTTTCTACAGTGGTTATTCAGTATTATAAACAATAAATATCAGCTTTTACACTGCACTGGTACTTCTTTGCTTCTCAGTCCTGAAGCTGCACAAGTTATTCACTCCCAAGGACATGTGTAGTAATGTTGATAAGCGAAGCACTGCCACAGTTTCCTTAAGCATAGCAGTCTCAGAACGCATGTAGCATAGGAAACAGTTCCCACCAAAAATGAGATTACACAATCAACACAACCATACAATATACATGGAGACACAATGTCATAGTACAAGCTGCTTCAGAGTTTACCTAAAGTGCATGTCCTTGCTTTCATGTTCATGAGCCCCAGAATGCCCCAATGCCAGCCACTGTAAAAACTGAAAGTCTATAACATGCTTCACTGCACAAAAAAACTGTTTGGGCCAATCAAAAACATGCACTTTAACTGCACCTTTCATAGTGTTGACTTGCATGTAAATGCATACTTTATACTTTAATACTGATTACAACTGATCAGCTTGCTGTTTCAATGCTCTTTTCTGTCATTTTCCCATTCCCTTGTCCTTGCATATGCATTCACTGTAATTATATGCACTTTATGTGTCCTGACACAAAATTATCTAAGTCACTCAGGAAAAGTTGTAAATTTGCTGCCAGTGGTCTCAGGAGCATACTTCGTATGCCTGAATTTGTTCCAGCTGATTTGATAAAATTAAGTTTGCTTGAGCAACTGAGCAAATACTAAAAAATATGAATGATACAAGTATTTAATCATTCTTAATATTAATCAGTAGCTTACAACTAAATTGCTGAAGAGGCAGAAATTATTTCACACCCATTGCTGTCTTTAAAACGCACTCCAATCATATAAGACATTTTTTACCAGGGGCTCATAACACGCTCTACTTTCCAAAACATGTCAAATCATAATCTGAATGAAAACAGTTCGAAAAACATAACCAATTAAAGGATCAATTATTACATATCAAAATGAGTACACACACAGGCGTACACACCATGAAAGCTCCAGATTGTGTAGGTTATTGGTGGGAAATGGGGCTAATGATAAGCATGGTCGACGTTTGTAAGGGCACGTGCCTTTGGGCGATGCATTTACCAATGCAACGTACTCTGACCTGTAGATGCTACAGATGAGAAAGTCAGTGTAACAAATGTGAAATATAGAATATTATTTAGATTCCCGTTAAACTGACATCACGCACAGTATGTACCCAATGTAATAATGTAGTGCTCGTTAAGTTAGCCTGAGAGTAAGAAAGACGTGCAATAAATTGCTTTATGCTTAGGACAACTGTATCACTGTCTAAGTGCGATGAACCACATTTGGTAGTCAAATTCCAGCGAACATAATCTAATATTGAAAGCATGCTGCCACAACACAACAAATTAATAAATTAATAAGTCAACACCCATGCTTACATAAACATGTTTTTTTTTTTTTTTTTTAATTAAACAAAAAACGTACCTGGAGGAAGCTGAATGTTTTGGATGTTTGGCTGATTCTGGGGCGTCTGTGGGAGTCGAGGAGCTAACACCTGTGGCGCGATGGCTCGAATCCCGCCAGGACTGGTTGCAACTGTCGCTGGAGTGGAAGTCCTTGTTACGTTTTGCAAAACTGGACTTTTTCCGATGGCTCCAGAACCGGGAGTCACAGCTTGCAGATTGCTTCCTATAGGCTGGGCGAGTGTCAAGTTGCCCGCACTTGGAACGACACCGGGTGTCACAGCCGGAGGTGTAGTTTGTATGATTGTTTTAGGCGACTCTGCCTTACTTGTCACACTCGCAGACACAGAGACTGTCGCCTGGTTGCTATTCAAAACTGTTGTCTGTAAAGGCATAGCCGATGTGCCAGGGGCGGGTAGGTTCGTTACATTGACGGTATTATTCCCATTTTGAGCAGCATTCGATCCAGCTGTTTGCATAGGCGGCCTCACAAGTGTGACGGTAGGTCCACTGCTCAGACCAGAAGCCTGAGACGATATCACCGTAGAAGTAACATTCTGTGCGTTGACGAAAGATGCCTGTATGACAGTGCTCGAGGTCGAAGGCAACACGTTTACATTTCCTTTTACAACCGAACCAGGTCCGTTGTTGACAACTGTGAGAGCAGGTGCAGCATTGTTGTTGCCTACACTGCTGCTGCTGCCGCTGCAACTACTTGATACTTGCGTTGCGGTGAAATCTGGAACACTTCCTGAAGTGTGAGAGTTCATTACATTGCTTCCATTCAAAGTTTGCACAGCTGATGTCCCTATTTTTCCTTTGCTCACTGCATGGTTGGACACCGCGGTTACCATGGCACTGACAGCCGCCGATTTGCCCTGGCTGAGCCCAGGGGTTGCCTCCAAGCTAGCCGCTGGTGCGATCCCTGTTGTTGTTGCATCCATAGCTGAACTCTGGGACCTCGTATTATTAATAACACCCCCTTGCACTCCAGCTCCTGTGTGAGGACGAAAAGAAACGAAAGTGAGAGCGAAAAATACCAACACAGTAACCATTCTGTACAACGATTAATTAACTTCCAACAGTGTCCTTAAAAACAAATAAAAAAGCAAAGAATTACATCAACAACACTAGCCATGTTAGCTAGCTAGCTACCTGCTTTTGCCACCTCTTGTGCAAGTCCCATTTTGCTCTCCTGGACATTAGTATTACCTCCTACTACAGGGCTGACAACGTGGTTCCGCACAGTCTGGACCCTTGCCTCGGGGTTCCCGTGACCTGAGCCCGCAAGCTCAGATTCCAGGGACCCCACAATATCGCTAACTACTTTCTCGTCCACCTCTGTGTTGAAGAAAACCTCGTCCAGCAGATCGGAGCCCGCCGCCATCATTACTCTGATGAGAATCGGGTGGGGGGGTTGTTAGGCGGTACTACGCATGCGCAGATAGCATGGAACGTCACCGTAGTGGGATTCCGGAGTGTTCTTATTGGTCAGTTCCATAGTTAAAGGGAGGGACAAATGGCTGAAAGCGTCATTAACGAGAAAGTAAGGGATGATACAGCACCGCTCAAGAGAGAGCTAGTGGGGAATTAATAAAGTCCGATTTAATCGTCACACTAGTATTAATTCCTGATTTTGGATAAGGCATCAGCATGGAATTGACAGGACGTAAAGCATTTGGGCATTTAATGTTGGTTTAAAGCAAACGTGGGTACGCAAAATCAAATAGATTTTATGTCTCGGCGCTTTTGGCGAATGTTTTTTTCGTTCCAAGATGGCCGCGTTGTTTTTGTTCAGTAGTTCCGTGCGCCTCTGACTAAAAGCGTATGAGGGCGCCACACCTGCACTTTTTCCAACTGAGTGTAGCATGGATAAAGCCCTGTCTGATTCATAGCAAGTTTTGTTAAATGTCTCAATAAAATACCTAGAGATCTGAAAATAATTAGAAAATGATGTGTTCGCCAGCTACCATGCCTGTTTAAAGGATGTCATTGTGTAATGTATCCCTGGTAATCGAATCCTTTCCGTTATTTGGGCATACTGAGCAATTGAGCTTAAATTCCCTGCGAAAGGGTAGAGAAACTCAAAACCTGTAAAATAAACCTAATTTAACAAACATGACATTGCCATTACTGTAATCCACAGATCGAATATTCTCTGGTTTTGAAAAATAAATCCCCCCAAATGTCTTGCATGGGATTAGTTTACAACACCCTCTCCTTTTCTCATTGATGTCGTGGTCTGAATTTGGCTTAGGCTATAGTATGGTTTTTTAAAATCAGTTTTTCCCGTCCATACTTAAAAAACAGTATTTAAAATATAGTATTGTAAATGTATTTGAAGGAATAAAGAACAATGTTTACTTTTGAATAATGTACTTTTAAAATACAATAGGCTCAGAACATTTATCATTCAGAGAGACTTCAATGAGTGCAAATAAAATTTAAAAAACCTAGATTCTCAAATCACCAACATCTTTATGATTTAGTCAGGCTGTAACACATTACATATTACATTACATTACAGGCATTTGGCAGATGCTCTTATCCAGAGCGACGTACAACAAAGTGTATATCCAACCAACACCCCTGGCGATAGGTAGCCTAATACTTTGAGACTATAATTAATCTGAAAGGGAGTGTAGACGAGGGAAAAAAAAGTTTTTTTGAACAAGGGAATATAGGGTAGATAGAGGGGGATTGTGGAATGGGAATCGGGGGATATTATATCAGAATACTATTAGTAATCTGTCGTTTTCATTTATTGCACAGCTAAGGAGCAAAGTTCTATTGTAGCAAAGTGGTAAATTGGAGTGCAGTACGTAATTTGCCTGTCAATGCCTGTTGCCTTCACATCAGCTTTTTCTCCAAGGTGATCACACCAACCTTTAAGTATCCCTAGCTAGCTAGTTTACTAGCTCCATAAAGTAATGATGCGAGACCATATAGATCACGGCTGGCTTTTCTCTGCTATAAAAAGGCATCTGGAGTCTAAAATAATTAATTGGAAATATTGGGGTGCAAAGTAGATGTGGGCATTGGCAGTAGGCCTGCAATCTGACAGTGTCACAATTTTTGTTGTTTTGACTCTGATATTAAATTTTGGATATGAAAGGACCAATATTAGGTTAAAGTGCAAGCTTATTTTGAGGACTTTCGTGTTCGTGATTAGAGAGGAAATTACAGGCCACAATTTTACCAGCTGCTTAATTTCACACCATAGCCCACCAGCCAGGCTTGCACAGACATAAGTCAGAGGAAGACACTTCATGTGCAGCTTTAGCAAGCAGATGGTGGACACCCAAGTTGCTAGAGAGCAATGAGATGCAGATCCCTGCCAAATGAACCCTCCCTAACTCTGGGTGAAGCTGTTGGCAGTAATGCGTTTCCTTGTGGGGCTTCTGGCCATGGTCAGCACTGGCACAATCGGGATTTCATCCAGGATTGTGAGACCCATCTAGGTACTAGTGCGGTGCCTTAACAGTGTGAGTAGGGAGAGCCACTCAGCAGCTCTTGTAGAGGAATGCTTGTAATGACATAAAAACTCCACAGTTTGCAGCAGCTAGATGTACTTGTAAACAAACCATTTATTGGATATTAGAGGCACATTCATTTGGAAAAGAAATCTGGTCACAGCACCAAAAAAGGAATGTTCTATGTTTTCTTCTTCTGCTTTTCAGTTTCTTCCTTTTCTTTCTCAATGTCCAAGACATACTTTTCAATTTCTTCTTGATCCAAAATCTGAGCATGGAATACAAGAGGACGGCAGTTATTCACATGGGAAATGACACATTGGAAAAAAATGCAGCAGCAGTCAGAGAACTGGTACACTATATTATAACTAATGATCAACACCCTGTTAACAATCAATCTGTGGAAGTTTAGATTAAGGATCTGTGTAACAAAAGACACAATTATTTTTCCCAATTCCTGGACCCAGAGTATGCATTCACATCAACTAGGTTTGACCTTATAGGCCTCTATCAATTTTGATTTGACTCCAGTACTTTATTTTGATGAAATGAGTGGTTAGAGGTGTTTGTGCTTAAATGTCTACAGTAACGCTTCCAAATACCAAAGTTTAATTGTATGTGCATGTGTGTACAGTGCCATGAAAAAGTATTTGCCGCCTTCCTGATTTCTTCTATTATTACATAATTGACAATTCAGATCTTTAGACAAAATGTACTAATAGACAAAGGGAACCTGAGTCAACAAAACATACTTATAAAATTATTTCATTCACTTAATGAAAAGAGTTATCAAACACTCATATCACATCATATCAGGGAGCAATTACTTGGGTGATATTAATTGGGTGATAAAAGTTTGATAACTTTTTTCATGAAATAAATGAAATAATAATTTAAAAATATTTTGTGATTACTCAAGTTCCCTTTGTCTATTAGTACATTTTGTCCAAATATCTGTCTAATATTAAAGATCTGAAACCATACGGTGTGGCAAATATAAAATAATAGAGAAAATCAGGAAGGGGCAAATACTTTTTAATGACACTGTATGTACAGCATGCATGTACTGACAATGACTTATGGTTTATAAGTTGTTATTTTAGGCCTTTAACTATTAAATAGGGAGAGAGCAGGCTTAGACGGAGAAGCAAGGTAGGAATTCATACTCATACATACATACACTCTTACATACCTTCAAAGGCTCATTGCGTTTCATGATGGCCAGCTCAATGTTCTTGCTTCCAGACTGGACCACCTGAAAATACATGATGAGCATTGAGGAACTAGATACAAAGTCTTTCTGTACAGGGCTGTTAACTTTTTTGCTTAGTAGATGCCCTCATTTAGGGCACAATACACAATACCCTACTATATTTATGGAAGCAATACAAGTGAAGCAAATTTAATTGTACATTGCCTCATGATGTGAACCTGTGATCATCTCACCCGGCATTCTTTTGTATATGGATAAAAATGTGTGTACTGTCCACCAATTTCTGTATCTTGTTCAGTTCACCGTGAAACTAATTTTGGGGACAGAGCCAAGTAAATTTGCAGCGAAACTGCAAATTTGCTGTGCAGCAATATGTTTTTTAGATCACAGTAATAGTATTAATAACCTCAAGCAGAGCTCTGATAACCAGCTTTATGGTGTCTGTGTCTGACTCCATATCATCTTCTTTGTAGTTCTTCTCCAGGAACTCCCGCACAGTCTTAGCTGATCTCCCAATGGCATTTGCCTAGCAAGGAGAAACACAGACAGTCACTATCCGGTTTTATGTGCCCTTCCCTGGACCCCTCCACTGGGGGACCAAATGTTTGTACTTAACTTTGTCAAATCTATGACGGTCACTGCAGTATTCAATTTCAATACTGAGAATAATTATTTTAATCAGAGTAATTACCGTCCAGAAAAATACATCCCTTTACTTTGCCCATCCAATTACACTGATATAATGAGGCCTACTGGACTGTTTATATTACACCACAAGAGCTAGGCCTGAAGCCTTACATGGCAGGCAGACCCAGTAGTTTTGTTTGTTTTTGTTTTTTTGTTTGTTTTTTGTTTTTAAAGAAAGGTAAATTCTTAGGCCTACCTTCCAAGCATGATATGTTCCTGAGGGGTCCGTCTGGTAAAGCTGTGGTGTTCCGTCAAAGTCGAAGCCCACAATGAGAGAAGAAATTCCAAATGGTCTGCGGCCATTGCTCTGAGTGTACCGCTTGGTAGAGAAGAAACAATACATTTAGAAAAAAAAAACTTGTCTACAAAGTTCCCTTACATGTTTTGTGTCTCATTCATTTAAAAATACATTTGAATAAAATAAGAAACAAAAATGCATCTTTAATCAATTATGTTTAATCAACATAATTATAATTCTCACCTGTTTCATGCTGGAAATGTAGCGGGTGATGTATTCAACAGTCACAGGATCTTCCACAGTCAATCTATGACTCTGGCACTCCACTCTCGCTCTGTTAATTACAATCCTGGCATCTGCTGTCAGACCTGGAGAGAAAAGGGTTGGAAATTGGTTGCCTTGTTTATAAACTGATTGTCGAGGCACAGGTAATGGTTCACAACAGGGTTCAAATTACGGGGGGGGGGGGGGGGGGGGATTGGGGGGTCTGACCCCCCTAATTAAGACTTGGACTCCCCCAAAAGAGCTAAAAACAACAGGTCGGGGGGGGGGGGGGGGGGGCAAATATTTATATATCCTTCTTACCTGTAATCGTAAAGATTACAATACAATATATCAGTGGCGTCACTAGACACCAAGCCTAGTGACGCCACTGATGGGAAATATATTGTTATATTTACGATTACAGGTAAGAAGGCTATATAAATGTTTCGAACCCCCTGACCTGTTGTTTTTACCTCTTTTGGGGGGGGTCCAAGTCTTAACTAGGGGGGTCAGACCCCCCCAATCCCCCCGTAATTCGAACCCTAGTTCACAAATGAGTAGCACTGTTCACCTGCAAAAGCCATGAACACATGATCATCCAGGGCGCAGATCTTGCGCACGGTTCTGTCATCTTGGAGTTTGGCCACAGATTTCTTCTCTACACCGACCACAACGATATTTTTGCCTCTCACCCCAACCTTTCAGCACAGCAAACAGCATGGTTAACACTACAGTACATCGTAGCTGACTGAACAGGAACTGGAATTAAATATCCACACAGATAGCCGTTGATTGTGCCGAAAAATAATTTGATTGTCTAACAAACTTAGTCCTAACTTACATGTTTTGTTTATATTTGTTTATATTCATTCTAATTCACTTGTACTGCAGAGAAAACAAGTGATATCAAACTAGGATACTGTTACCGACAGCTATACCATAGCTAGGCTACTGTAACACTGTATTTAACAAGCAGGATGTAGCTAGCTAGCCAATGCTACACTGTCAACCATGTGGATGAATTCGCACAATTTTAGCTGCACTGCAGGTAATTTAAATTACATCAACTAGCAATCTAGCCGATACATCTGTGATAGTAGGCTAAACTAGGCATAGAGCAGCAAGATAACTACCTAGTTAGCTAAGTCATATCAACATGACCCTCACGTCCTTCGTTAACATTCAGTTAACGTTATCCAAGTCACTACTCACAGATGTTGAACCCTTTTTGACAGCTTCCTGGGCATATTCCACCTGGAACAAGTGACCGTCCGGGGAGAAGACTGTGATAGCACGGTCGTAACTCATGGCCTTTTAAGAATCCACGAATTTAAAGTTTATTAACTTTGCAAAGAAAAGCAACTACTTAAAACCAAGAAATACCGAAATCGAAAGTGAAGCGTGAGACGCAAAACAGCAAAATCATGTCGCAGCGCCTCTTCCGGGAACAAACTTGTTTCGTTTGTTTCATCGACAGCGCTTTTACTGTACGCATGATGTTTTGCGTGCGTAACAAAGTATTGCCCCGCTTTACGTATGAGAATGGACGTATCACTTGTTGTGAATCTATCGTCGGACGTACGGATTCAATGGGCAGTCTTTTGTGTACCGGGATTGTACCATAATCTTACAGAGGTATGTCATTTCACCTTCACGTAACAAAATCAATGAACCATCGCTAAATGCATGACCAGTGAGCCGCAATTCATTAAATACTTATACAGCTCCATGTGTTTTGGTAATAATTTAATCTCGCTCTCTCTCTCTCTTTTTTTGGATTAGCCGAAAAATATACTCAACTCCCCTTTTTCAAAGAACTGGGGTCTTTTATATGTACCTAATTTGAGGTATAGAATAATTGGAATAACATTATAATATTTTATATTTATTAAAAAATCTAAATTCAAAATCACACTGATGTCTGTCGCCCTCGAAGTAAAGGAGAGGTGGCTCAACACACGATATAGAAGGTAATAGTTAGATTTTTGATTAGTGAGTGGTATGTAGTAGATAGTGTGCCAGTGGTGTGGAACTGCCGAATAGTAACTTACAAATGTGATGTAGGTTACAATTCAAAATAAATAGGTAACTAAACTGGCATAACTCAATGTGTCTGTTGAAACATGTTAAATGGCTGTATAGAAATATGTACATCATTAACTTAAACACTTAATTAAACATATAATAATAAATCATTTTTAAAAAATGTTTCCCTCATTTTATCCCTTAAAAATATGAAACATCATTCTACTTCATCATTCAACTTACTGTCTTACTGAAATACCTGTATCTCCTATGCCCGAGTACTGTGTACAAAACATTTACTGTAGGCCTCCTGTTTGGGGTCCATTCAAGGATTTCAATCTCATCCCAGCTTTGGGGGAGAGCAACAAGCAGGACATTTTCTTTGTATTTATTTATTTATTTGTGTATTTGTTTATTTATTTATTTATTTTTTTTTTTTTTTGGGGGGGGGGGGAAACATATCCACAGCCCTCCTACACTGAGTCCAGCAATGAGAGGAACTTTGAGGACTCCTCACTACTATGAGGGAGGTACTGAAGAATCCACTAGGGGGCAACATGGAGCAAGGAGGTAATATTTTTACGCTAGCATTCCAGGTTCAGAGAAGGCAAGCAGTGTGTGGGGAAAGAAATCAGCTGTGGAGTCCTGACTATCAAGAAATATCATATAACACCAGCGAAGACTTTTTGAAAAAAACAAAAGTAAAGTTTACCCTATTACACAGTAATTATGTAGTGTGTTGACTTGAGAAATCAGTGTTGGCTCCAAGTCCTAGATGTTAGCTGTGTTTGTCATTTATTCTCAGGAAATAGTGCATAGTACAGCCAATAGCATGCACACAGCACTGCTATGCTAAGGAGATGCACACAGCACAGCTATGCTAACTCCATGCATACAGCATAGCTATGCTAAGTATATCCTCACAGCACGGCTGTGCTAAGGACATGCACACAGCACAGAGGTTTGCTAAGGGCATGAGGTATGCTAAGTACATGTACACAGCACAGAGATATGCTAAGGACATGAGGAATGCTAAGGACATGCACACTGCAGAGGAGAATGCTAAGGACATATACACAGCACAGGGAAATGCTAAGCACATGCACACAGCACAGGGGGATGCTAAGGACATGAGGAATGCTAAGGACATGTACACAGCACAGCTATGCTGAGGACATGCACACAGCACAGAGCTAATTTGGCCTCCTTGCTGACAGGAGGATGATCGCACTTCTGGAAAGCGATTTTAAGGGGGAGCTCGTATGCCACCGTTGCTGGCTCGTTGAGCACCTAGAGAACAAGAGTGATTGACACCTTTCTGGACACTCAAGGTCACCCTAGTTCAAATATATAAATACTGTAAAAAAAATACTGTATAAAATAAAAATAATATAGACATGGCCATCACACAACAAGAATGTGAGAGCATAGACAGTCCTGGTGGATTTATCGTACCCCAAGGCCAGGGGGAGGGAGCTTCCTCTCAGTGCTCGAGCTACCAGGAGGGCACGTACCGCCTTGGACAGACTGGGACCAGCACAGAGGCTCAGCGGCCATACACATATGAGCAGGTACTTCCCCTCCACGTCACGGGAAAATGTATTCTGAAGCACATCACTCGTATTTTAAACTACTGACTGACAGCAGATATGATGGTTCGGTGGAGTTGTAGTGACTGGCTGTCAGACAGCTGTTATACTTTTCTGTGACAATCATACACTTTCATACAACACACTGCCCCACTTTTAAAAAGTCATTCATATTGTAGAAAAACAAGTTTAAATTTGTGTGAGAAAGAGTAATGGACAAAAAGAGAATTGTTCATTCATGAAAATTTTATTAATGTATAATATGAATGTTAAAAAATAGAAATTCATTGAACTTGATTGATTGTATATTGTATATTACCCACTTTTGTTACTGTTTAGTGTGAAAGCAAACTAATGAAGGTTTAGCATTCTCCATTTTATTTATGCCTGCAGACACCTGCTGAAGTCCTCTTTCTACACATGCAAAAAATGTGCCAATGCAATACAACATCCTCATTTTACAATAAATTACATTGATTGGATTAGATAGAATCTATGTTTGGTGACACTTGCCTTACAATTGATATAACTGTAAAACAGGTCAAGAGGATAATTTTTTGACCAATAGTCTTTCTGCCAATAAAGTACTTACAATTCTTAACAGTTTGTATTTATTTTTGATACTTGAATTAACATACTGAACTCACATTCACAGTTTTTTCCAGTATTTTTAGATAGTAAGAAAATTAACATAAGAATTTCATGTACTAAAAACCACATTTGGTTGAGTTGTAAATGTAAAATGACCTATCTGGTGGAAATATATCAAGATGTGCATGCCTCAAATTTCCATGGTAAAGTCAGACATAAATACATTCTAAAACCCAAAAAAAAAACAAATTTGAATTGATTTTATTTTATGTGAGAATTCAAATAATGTGCACACATCCACAGCACTGCAGGATGTATTCAAAGATGATATTACCTGAAATTATTCGATTCTGTGAAAGTATATTAACCTGACTGATATATCCTGTAATTAAGTAATTTAGGTTTACCATACTGCCACTACAATAATGTGCAAAAATAATGCTATGACATACGATAATAATTTCATTTTTATAGTGTTTTTCCCACACTCAAAAGCAAACATCTTATATCTTAAATTTGACATATAACAATTTTTAATGTATCATGTAACCTGGGGCAGTGCCTTGCCCAGATCATGGAGCCACTTGGCTAAGTTCCCAGAACAATCAATCAAGTTTGTGTCAGTCTATAAAACCATGAATATGTAAAAGGGATGTGTTGAAACTTGTTCAGTTTTCTGTGAGAACCTAGAAAAAATCATGCCTTTCTATAACACCTACGGTCAACAAATTGACTATGGACCTTCTGAAACCAAGGAGTTGTGCATTTAGAGTATGTTCCAAAATTATTGGCAACCTTGATACAGATACACAAAACATACTGTAGAAAACAACACCATTGCTTATTACTTTATGTGGGAAATACTGTACTTTATTAATAAATCAATCGGATCAAGCAAAACAGAACATTTCTTGACCATTTTTGGCACCTTTTTGATTAGTCTTTGGTGTCGACTTCCCTTGTAAGGATAGTGGGATTATGAATTTTCCTATAATGTTTGAAAATGTTGGAGAGCATATTTTGAGGGACCTTGAAACATTCATCCAAGCAGAACCTTTCAAAATCCTTCTTAGGTTTGTACTTGTGGACTGCTCTCTTCAATTCTGAACGTAGGTTTATTTGTCCAGAGACAAGTTTTTTCATGGCCATTTTGTTTTCACAGAAATATTTTAATGTTGTTTCTGTTGATTTCTATGTTCGGGTTTAATTGTCTTATGTGAATATCCGCTTGCAGCCAAGCCACAGCATCCAGGAAGAAGGCAACCCGGTTTTTTGGCCTGTTGCCTGTTCATGGAATTCATTATGCCTTTGATGTTAACAAAAAACACACTGGCAGCAAAAAACAAAAAAAAAAAAACAATTCATCATGGTCCACCAACATATTTGATGATAGGTACAAGGTGCCTTTCCTGGTATGTAATCCTCTTTTTACATTACATTACAAGCATTTAGCAGACACTCTTATCCAGAGCGACTTACAGAGCTATGTTTTACATAGCATTTTACATTGTATCCATTTATACAGCTGGATATATATACTGAAGCAATTCCGGTTAAGTACCTTGCTCAAGGGTACAACGGCAGTGTCCTTACCCGGGAATCGAACCTACGACCTTTCGGTTACAAGCCCAGTTCCTTACCCACTGTGCCACGCTCCGTCCGTTTACACCAAACATACAGATGGTGTTCATGGCCAAAAAGTTACCTTTTGCTCTCATCTGACTATAGAACCCAGTTCCACTCATAGTTCCAATAACATTTGGCAGACAGTTGAATTGTTGGCTGCTCTTGGTAATGGCTTTCTTTGTGCAACCCCTCCAAAGAGGCTGTTGGAACGGAGGTGATATTTTATAGTAGATTCTGAAACTTGGTGACCCCAAGATGCAACTAAACTCTGCAGTTCTTGAACGATGATCCTCGAGTTCTTATTCTTTTTCCTCACTGTACTTGGGAACAACATGCACTTGCATCCTCTTCCTAGAAAGTCAACATCAATGTTTCAGATGTTTGAAAGTTTCTGATTATTGACTGAACAGTGCTTAGGTGTCTTTTTCCCATGACCTGATTTGTTTAGATCAACATTAATCTGATTCTGTTCTTTAGCTTTCTCTGTGGTGAAGGGATTTTACATGCATTCTAACTAATCACCCTTGTGAAAAGGGAAGTAATTAAAGGCCACAATACAGTTTCTTAAGCTACAGATAAACTTAAAAAACTAAAAGTTAATTTTATTGCGCATTCATCATGTTAGATTTTCTTTTAAATAATCTTTAATGTGGTACACACACCAACTTCGGTATCTAAACCTTATATGTTGTAATATCACTTTTGTAAATCCACATCATGATTATTTGATCTAGCAGTTGTATTAATTAATAGACAAGTCATGGAGAAGTCAGGTAAAAATTTAATGTGTTGATTTACAGATTCAAATTCATATCTTGTTTGTCTTTCACAGATCTTGTTTGTCTTTCACAAAAATTTTCTCAACTCAATACGTTAGTTGCATAGAACCCTGAGAAATGCATTTGAGCAACATAATAAGTTAGATTCAGTTTACATAGAAAGCTCAGGGGATATTCAATTGCTGAAAAACACACAAAAAAAACATCATGGGTGTTTATGTGTCTTAATTTCCTACCTCAGCTACAGCAGAACAATGAGAAACAGTGAGACTGAAGCAATTTTAAGATAGCAATGGTAACATTAATTCAAATACAGTATGACAGAATGAGGAACAGAAATGTAAAACTGAGAACTGTTTTATATGTAATTATTTTCACCTCATTCACTCAGTGGTGCACAGTAAAATGATCAGTGTTAAATCAACTCTTACAGAGCACTAGAGTACTATACACGTAGTCCCTGTTGGTTTTATATGTACTCTGTTAGTGTTAAATTTACCCTGGAGATGTTTCTGTGTGACTATGTCTGTAAACAAATAATCTTTCCTTAATCAGGGAATTGCTCATTTCCCGGTTTCCTGTAGCTCAATATTTTATGTTTTTTTTACAGAGCAGCACACATCCCATTGCTGTCCTGGCTTCCAATAAAACACAAATAAATGAATAAAAAAATACTCTGCTCTGACTGGTCTAAAATATAGAAATTGAATCTGAAAAGCATACATTACTCTCTGTGTTCAAAAGCAATCTACAAGCTGCAAGAAATGACATACTATACCTAACAAGCCTTTTGAAGAACAGGTTGACTTCAACATTGTAAGCATGTTTTAACCTGTCTGTCGAAGAAGCCAAACACCTGCCACACATCACAGCCCAGATAAAGGTGCTCTCATTTTCCTTGTTTTGAAAGATTGGCCAAAAACCCGCACAAAAGCTTTTTATAAGACACGTGTCACCGAGCAAACACAATTATGATTACTGGGGATAAAAACTGGTCTATCTTGCCATCAAATATCTGAATGTGTTGAGTTGATATTATTTTAGGAAAAAGTAGGTAAACCAGCAATAATTAACCCAATCAGCTGCCAACCCTGGTATAGGATGCGGTAAAAAGCTAAAAATGAAAGCCATAATAAAAACCTGTCACCTTAAAGAGATAATGAGCACATTGATATGGACAACCATCCCTTGCGATATAGTTCATTTCAACGAGTCATATATTCTCAAACAGGAAATAACAAAATTTTTTGTGATATAAGGAAAAAGAGAAAAGCTGTCTTATCAGTGGTGAATCCAGTTAACAGGTATAAGCATAATTACAAAAGGTTAATTGAGACCTGGAAATGATACTACTCTATTCTCCCAAAAAGTTTAACATTTCATTATTTTAAGGTAATTTCTAGTAGTGTTTGGACTAATGTTTGTCTTATTTGGAAAGACGTCCTGCATCTCACACTCTATGCAGATGTCTGCTTTCTATGGACACGTCATTGATCTCGTACCTGCTGTTGTCCATCTAAGGCTGTGTTGGTGTGGGACTGCATATTGTGGCCAGTGTTTGAAATCTTGGTCCCAGGTACAGGAGGTCATCCGGTACAAAACTGCCCTCGTCAACGGAGATGCTGTCCAGCTCTGGGTTAACCACCGAATCTTCTTCACAAGTGTACACTTTGGGGTCATAATCGCACAGCTCCTCTTCAAATGCTTGGATTGAAGACAGTCTCTGAAGATGGACAAGGATCAATGCATACAGAACTCAAAAACTCAGTGGAGTCAACAAGAGATTGCAGTTGTTCTATTTTTGTTACTGACATGTGTGATCTTTATAATACCTTGGTTGACTGATATGGTGGTCTCAGTATGAAGAAGGAACTCAATGCATTAACTCAGCAAAAAATCAAAGCAGCAGCATTGTGAGACAGTTAATATCTGCCTGAATTTTCAGTTTGTATGATCCAGATATTTTGACTTATAAACAGAAGCATGCGAAGAGACTGTGAACTGGGAGCTAAAATATTTCATCCTGTATGTAAAGCGACCTTCCACAAATACAGTAGTGTATTGAATCGTGATGCAACTTCAGCATGTTCAGACCGTGTCAACCATGGAAAACAAGCTGTTCAGGTGCAGAATGGAATGGGGTGCATTTAGCTACAGCAAGGACCACAATGGAAATAAGTCTTGTGACTTTTTTGTGTTATCCTTGATGCTCTTTTAATTGTGCATGTACATTGGTGTTTGCAACCATGCAATAGTCCTTTTAAAGTGAATCGTCAAATAAATAAACTAAAAACTAAAACATATTGGACGGAGTGTGGCACAGTGGGTAAGGAACTGGGCTTGTAACCGAAAGGTCGCAGATTCGATTCCCGGGTAGGATACTGCCGTTGTACCCTTGAGCAAGGTACTTAACCGAAATTGCTTCAGTATATATCCAGCTGTATAAATGGATACAATGTAAAAATGCTATGTAAAAGTTGTGTAAGTCGCTCTGGATAAGAGCGTCTGCTAAATGCCTGTAATGTAATGTAATGCCAAGAATCCGAGAACTTTTAACTGGCCGCTAGTGTCTGTGTGTAATCTGCATCAGTTTTTGAGTTTTAATAGCTTAAAATGCATAACCATAAATCGGAAGGTACCTGAGAGACCAATGAGGTGAGGGCTTCTTTTTTTAAGAACAAAGCGCCACCGCGGGAGGATGCGGAATGGTGTCCGCTCAGCGTTGACGTCTGCAAAGACTGATTAAAAGGGAAAACTCAGAAAGTGAAAATCCATTTTGTGACACGACATACACTCTGATACTTCTTAACTGTAATAAAAAAATAACCATCTCTCAAAAACAAGCCTCAGTGTAATATTTACACCGAATGGGGTTGCTCAGGCCAAAGCCACTACAGAGGGCAAATATGTGCAGATTGACATGTTTCACAAAAGTTTCACATACCTTATATCGCTCATTCCTACTCAGTGACCGTTGCAAGCTCATGGTCTAAAATTCAGAATTAAAAGCAACACAATTAACCACTGAACGCAAGTGTAAGCGATAAACACTTTTAGTGGAAAACAGGCTGAAATAAACTTGCAGATGATAACTGTACCTTGTACACTGCATTACTGTGGTGTTGATTGTAGCTTTGTCCCTGGCTGCTTTCATACGCTTCACGATAATTGTACCATTGAGCTCCAACCTAAAAGAAGATCAGAACATTTTTAATTTAATTGGAGTAAGATGCATATTTGGAATCACCATTGGAAGCATGCTTTTTCAGTATAAGCTTATGTCATTTGCACATGAATACTGTGCTTTCATGTGTCGTAATTGTAATGTCATTACATTGTGAATTGCATTGGTGACAGTCTTTTGGTTTCTGGAAGCATTTTCAGAGGCTGTTTGTTTACCTGTTGATTGCTAATGGCTGCCTGTTGGTTGGATGACTGAATAAGTGTACCATTTTGTCCATGTAAACCTTGAGCTGCTTGTGTTGCTGTTTTACTCTGGTCCTGTTTGATTAGTTGAGGTGTCTCTGGAATCTTAAAGGTAAAGATGGCAGTTGTGCGTATATATTTAAATACTGATTCATGACATTTTAAGCAGACCAAAAAGAAACACTAGTAGCACCCAATTCCAAAAGACTAAACGCTGAACAGTTCAGTTCAGAGTGTATTATTTGATCAATACAAGTCTTTAAATTTTCTTGCGAAAAGTTTCCAGCTCAGTGAACAGCTGTGTTTTATTAATTAATTAATTAATTAAGGTAAATTCGATGACAAATGTTGATTGAAAAAAACAAATTAAATGCATGTTTTTGATTGAAAGCTGACAAGAGATGTACCTTGCAGTCAGTTCCAGGTGTTTCTATATTGGAGGAGAGTAGCACATCCCCAGAATCACTGGAAAATGGGAACTCGATCTTCTCTCTCCCACAGGTAAGAAGAAGGCCCAGAAGCAGAATCCCTTAAATCCAAACAGGCAAGAACATCATTCAAGATAAAAGCTTTGCATTGCCATCAAGGACCAGAGCACACAGTAGTAAGATTTCATTGTGACAAACAGCAAATGGTTAAATAAATAGTACTATAGCAGATTAATGCCTAGCAAAGACCATTTAAGCTAGGTTAACACACACACACACACACTCACACACTCACAGTCGTTATAGAAACCTTTATACGACACAACAAAAATCATATCAATACTTCTCTATTCTCTCCAATTGTCATTTCAAATTTCACTTGCATTGTGACTTTGTATCATAACTACAATACAAAATGACTAGCCAAAACGATTAGTTATCCTCTGTATTCAATGTACATTAGTGATAAGTTGTGACAAATAAAAATATGAAACTGTTTCAAGTACAGAATTTTTATATTTGTTTTTGGCGACCTCTTAACTTGCCAAACTTGTGTTGAACAAATAAACACTCATTAAAAAAATAAATAAATAAATAAAAGGAAAAGGAAAGGGATATTAAGTCCAGAAATATACCTTTGCTGGTTGTATTAGAATAAAGTAATTTCTGTGTGATGATGTAATAATCGATGTCAGGTAACTTTAATGTACAATATATGAGTATGTAAGTCTTGGTGAGACTTCTATAAAATATAGCATCTTATTCCCCTATGTCATTGCCATTGCCAAGTGGCATTGGCAATTCACAAATAGCTGTGTAATGAAATATAGCAGGATATTAGAGCTATGTAGCCATTTATTATATTTCTATTGTTTCTGGTTCAAGTGTCCCCCAGTTACTGAAGTCAGGCATGGGTAACTGGGGTCACTGAGCAGTTTGTTCAGATGGGGGCTGTACTTTGCCAACTAGCTAAGACTAGAAGGTGTGTGCTCTAAAACAAATTAACCAAGTACGTCTATTTCAATCAACAATGGCCAGCTAAGCATTGCAGCTGCATTGCAGTCCCAGCGAGATTCTGCGGGTTGGGCATCAGGCATGTCTTGTATTCAGTCTAGGGCTATATGGTGCAACACTGCAGTGCTGGAATTAGCTACTTCACTTCGGAGCGAGGCGGCTCTATGGTAGCGTACTCATAATTCAAAGAGGTTTCATACCCAGTAGCAGTAGTAAGGCAGCGAATACAATCCCAATGGCACTGCTGTTGATTTGGGTTTTGGAAGCGGCCGCACGGGCCGAGCAGTCTTGACTTATGGAGCAGTCGCACGCGGCGACCGTGATGTTCTGCACAGAGAAGCGCTCCTGCTGGTCATAGACCTTGAGCTGCAGCTCATAAAATCCAGCGTAGACAGTGCTCTTCTTAATCAAATTCACCGTGGTCCCTTTAGAAAAGGAGAATGTTCATAACTCTAAAAGATCGTGCTTAGGGAGAAAACATCAGTCAATTAACAAATGAGCCAATTAACCTATTGACTCATTAACCGAATAATAAATCTAAATATTTTACTTAAAAGATTATAACAGCACTCCCAGAGGCATCCAGGGACCTTCCCAGGTTATGGCTGAGGAACATGGTTTCATAAACCAGCTGTTCATTTAAACATTAACTTTACATGGTAGGTCACCCAAGATTCTTGTTTGCAGTGATGACCAGGGGAACAAGAGGAGGAAAGGAATGCGAGAGATTGTACAGCCAATCAGATGTTGGGGGGATCATTAGGTGGTCGGGTGTACAGACCATGTTTTTGTGGGAATCAGTTCTGGGACATTGGGGTTAACACTACCTCATGGTAGCTTTAAAGACGGCAGACACATTCTTAATTTAGTGTCTCATCTAAATGATGACACCTTCTAGACTGAGCGTAGTGCTGCCTCACTGTGCTGGGAATATTTTTGGTGAAGAGGGAACAGTGGCTCCTATTGGTCCATCAACCCCTATCTCCCATCCAACAAATTTACATTTTAGTAGTTTAGCAATTGCTGTTAGCTGAAAAGCAACCAGCAAAAGTGCTTTTCATATGGAAATCAAACATCATGAGAGTTAGAGATATACTGTCAGACATGTAATTCACCATTTGGCCGTTCTCAGCCATGGGAATCTTCAAAGTGCTCGGCCAACATAGCTTGGAGATAAGACAGAGCTGTATGATATATGCTTTGTAAATAAGTAATGTAGGAATTATTATTATTATTGTTGTTGTTGTTATTATTATTATTATTATTATTATTATTATTATTATTATTATTATTATTATTATACCATAGTTGGTGTCAAGACTCCATTTGTCTTTATCTTCCCCAACCAGCTCAAATCGAAAGGGTCCACTATAAGGGGCATCATCCAGGTCGTAGGCACTGATGTTCGTCATAGTGGCGTCATCTGACAGGCACATGGAGATTGTGTTCGATTGCAGCTGGGGCAAATTGTCATTCTTGTCTGTCACATGGAGCGTAAGTGTTGCTGTAGCAGTCATTGGGGGTTCGCCTGTTTGAAGCAGAGTGATTCAACAATGTAAAATGGACTTACTCTAGGATAATTCAATCTCTCTTTGAAACAACATAATCAAACCAGTATACTCATATTGTGCTGCAGATTTTATATATAAATTGATGATATAACACAGACATTTCAAAGAAGCCCAGATTTGCAGATTTTGGTTTAGACGCACTACACTAGTAAATTACAACAACCCCCAAAAAAAAAAAAAAAACATGCTAAGATTGTGTTCTACGGTGTTAAAACTAAGAGGAAAATGACATCTTAGAAGATACATCTTGGAGTAAAGATTTTTAAAATGCTCATATTTGAACTTTATTATTATCATTATTAATAATAATAATAATAATAATAAAAATAATAATAATAATAATAATAATAATAATAATAATAATAACAATCTTACCTTTGTCAATTGCATATAAGGTAATGAGATAGGTGCCATTCACCACATAGGGTGATTCTCTATCCAGTGCATTAACTGTTGTAATTGCACCTGTTTTGGGATCCACACTCACCCAGTTATCAGGGTCATCACCTTTTATATACCTGTGGTGTTAAAGCAGAGAGGATTTACCAGACAGGCTGTTTATTTTAACAAACAAAATATTTTGCTTGCTATCAATATGATTGACCGAATGACTAAATTGGCATCCTTAAACATAATCTCACTCAAAGTCATTGGGCGATTTTCCATCGGGGTCGCTGGCGGTGAATGTCTCCAGGTAGTGTCCAATCGATGCATCTTCATCTACCACGACCTCATGCGCGGAGAATGTAAATTCTGGGGGGTCGTTGATATCCTCCACAAGAATGGTGACGTTCGAAGACACGAAAACCGGTACCCCTCCTTTTCCAGGATCGGCATCGATATTAATCACCTTCCAGAGGGCGCCGGAAGTCTTCCTCTTCAGCTCACAGGAGAAGTATGGGTCCTCATTCTCCGCAGTGATGGACAGCTGTTTCACTGAGGCCAACTCATAGTCCAGAGGCTATGCAGCAAAATATTCAAAAGAGTCCAAAGAGGATAAAATGCACTCAGAGTAAAATACACTCTATCAGAGTAATTTGAAATTTTGGTTGTGGGTTGAAATAGGTTTGTGACTTGTTTTTGCAAACATGATTTTAAAAAAAAATGAATGTGATAGTTATATGTAGATTCAAATTCAAGCAATGAAAACAATATAGTGATCATGACTGCTACCTTACCTTTACGACTGTCAGGATTCCATCATTGGTTTCTGGGTCAGTTTGGATCTCAAAGTTCCCTTGATTGTCTCCCTTTATTGTGTATCTTACTCTCCACGCGGCAGTACCCTTTGTGTCTTTATCTGTCACGTGTATTCTGAGGGGAGACATCCCGGACTCCCTCTCCTTCACTCGACCCAACCCCTGAAATATGCAGTCAGAAAGTGAGCCAACAAACCTTATAGGAGCTCAAAGTAGTGCTTTTAGCTGGTCCTCTTGATGCTTCTTAATACACAGCCTGAATAATGTATGGCCTTAATCAGCGTTTGTCCTCAGCTTCGAGTAAATCAGGGGTTCCCGAACTGTGGGTCCCAACCCCATGTAGGGTCGCCTGATTCGAGGATGAGGTCGTATGAACATTTTGGCAAAATGTTTTTGTGATTTTGTGTCTCTTTAAAATATGTGAATGTGGGCTATCTGATGAACATCACAACAGCTGAACTATAATTTTAAAAATTAGGCACGAGAGGTTGTGGTATATTGCCAATATAGTCACGGCTAAACGCCATTGTTAGGCACCAGGCTTGTATGGGTGGGGTGCTGGGGACACGTAACTTTGTGAATATTCATTTGGAATCGCATCAGAAAAAAAGTTTAGGAAACCCTGCACTAAATGGTGTTGGTGAAGGCAAAAAGTAATTCTTGCATTTCATTTTGAATAAACTGTAAACACCAATGTTGATTAGGTTCAGGTCTGCAAATGTATTGTAAAGTAAAGTATAATCACAATGATATGCTTTATATTATCGCTATTCTATTGGAGAGTCTACATGTTATAGAAAAATTCAGTGCAAGTGTTATCCTTAATAATATATTCTCTAACACTTTTTTTTTTTAAATCATAAATGAACGCATTTTAAAAATGTACAATGCAATATGATATTTCTAGTAGAGATGCATAACTCGACTGCATTACAAAAGGCTTACTGTGACACCATTGAAGACAGGCAAGTAGTTGTTTTTGTCCAGAACATTAACGATGACAGTGCTTGAGCTTGAGAGTTGAACCTTCTCCCCACGATCCTTTGCCTCAACCACAATGGTGTATTTATTGGCTTTCTGAATATAAAAATAGATTCAATCACACATTATGAAATGGTAAGCGTTTACATCAAAAGAGCAAAGAGCCTCAAAGGTGAGGTAAATGAACAAAGGGCTTTAATACCAAAAGTGCTGCATCTTATTCAGCTTCCATTTTGTAACAATGGGCTTGTAAAATGGAATTTGTTGCCTTTAGGTATGACAGTCAACTTGTCTGAAAGTTTTCTGTTCATTATAGCCACGGCAAATATGACCGGCCGGCTACTTTGCAAAAAGTGAAAAGTAGGGAAAAGTGAAAATAGAGAATTAAACACTGATTTAAAAAATGAATATATGTTATATATAGGCTATATGTGTTTAGATGAAGGTACACAGCAACTAGATTGAATTCTGAGGTTTTTTGAAGGTGAGGTTTTGGTGAAAGGCACGGTGGTTACTGTTATTTGTTATTATATCTGCCACCACTAGGGGGAGATCAAAGTTAAAAGATCACTCCGTGGTACTCGTCGATTTGTAAATAGAGTTTCAAATCATTTCAGATTCGGATTCAGATATGATTTTCACTTTTATTTGAATGACACCTTTCCAGATAGATCATTTTGAGGCAAGTAAGAAGGGATTTGATTTTAAGACTGCTACAATCAAGCTAGGAACAGATGTCCTGTCAATTTCATTATGAAATGAGCATAGCCCCTTTCCAAGGCTTTACAAAACATTTTAGAACCAAAGCGCACACAGCAGAGACTACTAAAAGAACATGCTCACTAGTATTTCACTTCTGATTGGCTAAAGCAAATTCTAATATTCTTCAAGGTTGTGTAATGCTGCAGTACAGAGCCAGTGAGTGATGCATTTTTGTGCGTCACTTTGGACAAAAGCATCTGAAAATAAATGGAATGGAATGGTCAGTTTATGCATATACTACAGTTTCACAGCCTGTGCAAGTGCATTGTTCACGTTTGCATAAGCAAAGACCAGAATTCTCAGCATTTTCAAAAGGTTTGAAAACAAAGGCAATTCCCATTGACAAAAGATGTTCAACTGCTTCCTAGGTACACACAGTACCAGTTCTATTCCTCACCTCATAGTCCAGACATCCCTTGAAAGAGATTCTGCCAGTCTCTTCAATAAAGAATTCAGCATCAGATGTGATGGGGGTCACAGATAAGATTTTGTATTCAACTGTTGCATTTAAGGTGCCTGGTCTGTCGAAATCTGTGGCCCTCACTGTAAGTACATTTGTCCCTGTGTGCAGATTAGAGAAAGACTGTGTTAGCACAACATGCATATACGTTGTAATCCATCATAATTTCAATAAGCTATGGTCAATTTTTCATACTGTAGCAATGTACAGATACACTTCATATTTAACACAACCTAATAAATTTGTTATGATGATGGTGTACAACTTCTTAAATAATTTATTTTAAATTCTATGCATTTTGGCAGCTAGCATGCAGAAAAATGCCACATGCATGTTTGGCCACGAATGCTTTCTAAAATATGAATACAGAATACAATCATGAAGGTGTTGTGTATCCTTTTGAAGGCTGTATTACTCATGATATAAAGTGTATTCCAATTACAATGAAAAAAAAATGTAACCCCTAAAAATTACAAGCATTTGATGTTGATTTTTACAATTATCACTTACCCTGTTGTTGTGATTCATCAATCGTAACTTCATACACTTGTTTCTGAAATGTAGGTGCTTGGTCATTTACGTCCAGTATGGAGATCTCCACTCCCAGCCTTGTGTCTAGTTTCTCATTAGACACATTTCTGGCTTCGAATTTCAGCTGCACGCACATTTCAGGAGAGCGGCATGTTATTTTCATGACATCCTCTGAGCTGACAAACTTTTCTGCCACTTGAAAACATACTGCGTCTTACTAATTGTTAGAGAGAAAAATCCTGATTCATTTGAAAGTAAATTGGCATTTTAAAATCTTGATTCACAGGGCACAGCATGACATTAATGGTAGGACTTATGGTCTAGGTTTGAGTCTGGCCCATGTCAGACTATAACTTGGAAGCAGTCGATATTGCACCATCGGGGTTGGGGTGCATTTAAGCATTATATTATATCCATTCAGGGATATTCCAGGAGCCCACAAGCAACCATTTGTTATTAGTGGGAGAGAGTGTACAGCTTGTGAAGCTTTAATACTTTTTTCTTACCTTCAAGACTCTATGTTTCTCAAAATCAACTTTTCCCAAGACAGAGATAACTCCAGTATTTTCATCTATTTGAAGTACCCCGACGGGCTCTTCATCAACACCATCTCCGAGGAGTTTGAACTTCACCCGGTAATCTCGATCGACATGGACCTGAGATGCATTGTGGGATCAGATGAGCGAGAGTCTGCGTGCACATACTGCATGTGCATGTACTATAAATTCACACACAATATTTTATTATTCACAACAATATAATGAATGATATTTAAGGTATTTATGCACTGATCCTTATCCTTACTTTTCCTAGCCGATATGGGAAAGGCCCAGGGTTTTCTTCTTCAATGGTGAATGAGTCAATGATCCAGGCTCTTTTGTGACGTGCTCGGCTCTCTGAAGAGGATGAGGTGACCATGCACAGGTGCTGGGGGAGGAATTATTTTGTCATTCTCATACAGACGTCCTACTTGCCTCAGTCACCTTCTGATACCACCTAATACTTGTTTCAGCAAATTATTTATTGCTTCCAGTAAAGCTATAACCATTTCAGATCATACACAGAGTACTGCATTTCAGGCTGGGATTCAATCAAATGTTTCCTCACACTAAATGAATGAATCAATGAATTAATCTATTTGTCAATTTAAAAACAGGATTTCATAAGACTGTTTAGCAGTCTTAGCAGAATCAAGCAATCACTAAAACTTGGCAAAATGTTTAAGACAATGCTTGAATTAAAACACCAGCCACAGTGTGAATTGATAGTTAATTTAAACTTTTATCTGTATGAAATTTCTTTGGGCTTATGTAGTGGCTGCATTTGTGCACATTGCACACCTCCCCCACGTGTCCAAAAAGTCACCTGGGCACTCTTTCTTGGACCTGAGAAGCAGTAAGGCTTCCTGTTATTGTAATTCTACTACAGTTAACTCTGTCACAGGACAAAGACCATGCCACAAAGATCAAGAAGTATCACTACTAAGCCTGTAGGATTTGCCTCAGGTAAATAAAGCATAAAGCAAGACAGGTAGGATGTTTGAGTTTAGTATTTTTATACAGCTTTTTATTATAGTTCCTAAAATATAGATATTTTCAACTATTTCTGCAAAGTTATGATGCAGTGATTACATTTTTTGGCATGCGATGTGTGATTAAAAAGCAGTCTGGCATATATCCAAAACCCTGCCTGCTGAAACATATTAGCCTTCTCATACATTTCATTGCACAAGTCAAACTTGCAGCACGGTTACTGCTTCTCAAACCGTGCAATACTTAGGAAATTGTTGTTTAAAGATGCTATACCAATGACATAAAGCCTGGAAGGGTGTATCTGTTTTCACAATCAAGACAAACACGATCATTCTATGGAAATAAACTTCCTGGTAACTGTCAAAATACACAATATTAGAACTTGACCATCAACATAATTAACTCAGCCATAGCCTGAAGCAAGTTATTCGAGAAAACTCTGCACGCATTGGTAAACAAGGGAAGTGAGAGGAAAATATAGAAGCTGACTTATTCCTTTAATAATTATTGTTTCAAATGTAAAATTTAACAGCGTTGATGAGGATATAAACAGTGTTCCAGAAAGTTCACGTATCTGGTCTCCAGAAAAATGGATCACATCACACAGCAAAATCAGAACCAACAGAGTTTATCTCTGTACAATAGTGATCACAGGTGCTCTCTTACAACGAATGTACCAGACAGTTGATTTCACACTGAACATTGTACTGTGCATAATAGCAATAAAAGCATTTCACCATTAAATGTCTCAGAATAACTAGTCTTTTTTAACCTTTATGGAAATACTTATGACTCAAAGGAAAGGTTGAAGAAAACTAGTTCACAGACTTACCAGTGTCACAACAAGGACTATAATGGCAGACTTCATGTTGCAGCTAAGCATAGTGAAGTGGTTGTATCCAGGGTGGTACGGATTTTGTATCCTGTTTAATCCAAGCAGTTGCTACAGCCTTAGATCTGATCCTTTACTTGTCTTTGCATTTTTAAGATTGGAGCGATGAGCCTGTCTGTAGGAGTATGTGTGTGTGTGTGAGAGAGAGAGCGAGAGAGAGAGAGCGTGTCTGAGAGAGAGAGAAAGGGGGGGGGGTGAAAAAAAAAATCAAGTTCAAACCACCTCCTCCAGCCCAGTGAAAAAATACACTGAGAAACCGGCCTGAACAGTGAATACATCCTTCCTGACTGCAGTTAAAAACAGAACAAACCTCAACATAATGTAAAAGTTCTGAAATAAATCATGTAACATTTACGTTTTAAAATGTTCAAAGTCAACAACAAATAAAGATGGCTAAAAGGCTTTGCGTGAAGCAAAAAGTATTCCTAAATACTTTTTTCTATATTGTTGTGGGCAAATGGAAGTTAAAGAATGGTAAACTCAGTATTCTGGAAGTTTCCAGTGATACTCTCAGGAAATGGGTAGAGTTAAGTACAATCAACAAGGGATGAAGGCTGATCAGCAAATGGCACACAAGCACTCATGATACAGGCAAGTAATCTATGTTTTGTGGTTTCAAAAACTTGAGTGGGCCACAATGGCATATAAACAACTTCAAAACTGAAGAGATACTATTTATAAGAATGAACAAAAATGTGTATTCTTAAACTGAAGAAATACCAAATTACAAATTTCTGTAGTTTATTGCCACAAAAACATTTGGAACATTTGGCAAGCATATATGCATTACTTCAATCTGACCTAACTCAAAGTAATGTGTACATTTAAGGAAACCAAACAATAACAATATACAATCATTCTAAAGAGTATAAAACTGATTCCAGATGTTAAACTTAAAAGTTGTGAAAAAGCCATGGTTCATTCAACTTGATTCATTCAACATCCATTCTTAACATTTTAAAAAGGTATTTTTGCTTTTTTCTTCAACTATACAGTTTGGCAAGTTGTTTTGCATTAAGAACCTGGCAAACTACGTATGTTTGTAAAGAAATAGATTAACATTTGAATTTAATTTAAGTATAAATTAATGAGTGAAGCAGATCAGTTCCATGTTGAATATTGTCACTAGAACAAATAAGAGCGATATAAGAAGTCAAATTTGAACTAATGTTGTATATTTTCCGACACCCTAAGAAGGGAAGACCATTAGGGAGTTCAAACCCTGGCTTGGCACAGTGCACTATCGGCCATGGGCAAAATGATAAGCATAGATATGTTAATTTGGCCCTTTCACATGAGATTTATGAGAATCTTAGGGACATGTTACTGTGTTGGTGTGTATGCTCTTTGGTGCATGTGACTGTTGACATTTTCTTTCCACCTGATTAACATTTCCATAAACAAGCAAAGAAATTCAAATGTGCTATATCAAATATTAAATATTTTTATAAAGTACTGGATATGTTTGCACATAATGTTGCATCATGTTACTTTATTCATAATCAGTTATGTCAGCTAAATACTGAGAAGTGTGCAGTATATATTTGATTGATCATTTTATTCTTCAATAAAAGGTATGCAACTGTTGGTATATTTTCTACAATCCAGTTATGAGCTTTAAATATATTGGTTACATTATCAAATCATTTATTTAATTAAGGAATTTTAAATCTTCTTGGACTCATGACATTCTGCCTTCATGTATGAAACAAATTCCTTTAATTTTTTTAGGCAAAACTGTCATTCTCTTGTTGAGCAGAGAAAATTCTCCAAATGAGGTATATCTGTACAAGATATAGTATTATTTCTGCAGAAAGAGTCTCGCACTTACACACAGGAATAGAAAGTGGATAAGCCCAGACTGAAGAAAGTAGCGGCTTAGACTTTTTGAAAATACTGAAGAATTCTGTGGAGTCTGCCATTCATTAAAAATATGTTTGGTTTTCCTACTCTCTTGTTCTTTTGACATTTTAGTTTTGGAGAACAGTTGGGTTGTACATGACACTCAGGTGCTGTATATTTTGTTATGTTATATGTTGTTAACCTGATTCATATTGTGCAGATCACATTGCTGCCTTTATTTTACAGCCAAAATATTTTTCACCATTGCCAACGATTCGTGAAAAACATTAGAGAAAAAACACATTCTGTTATTTCATGATAGGAAGTAGTAGTCCTTTCCCTGGTAATAAAAAAAAACTAGAACAATTCTGAACATATTGCTCCAGAAAAGAAGATAAAAGTCAGTGCTTTTCCCAAACTGATATGTAGCAGTACAGCTACATAACTGTGCAGATTTCTGCAATGTGTAATGTTTTAATATAAAAGACTATGTTGACTTTTAATGCCATCGTTATCCCAATTTGCAGAATCTCCTCATTTAAAAAAACTCTCTCCGTTTTGACATCTGTCACAGCATTCCTCTGGAAAGTCAAGAAGGTCGTCATAGTCAGCAGAAGCAAAAGGGGCAAGCTCAAACTCAAATGCAATTTGCATACAGACAAGACCAGCAGTGCAGCCTCATTTCACTTCCCATGGAAAAAGCATGAGTGCGGGAAATTTGACAGGTCCTGTCTGGGCCTGTCGGTGCATGAAAGCCACATCACTCTCAGCTGCTGTGGAGCTCTCTGCCTGGGCCGGATTAAACTTTAATGGCAGGGTCTACACGTGTGGGGAAGCGTTCAAGAGCGGGTGCGTGAGGATGAGTCCAAAAATGCCATGCCTTCAGGAGCTCAGCAGCTTGCATTATCACATGCTGGCAAAACTTCAGCTTTAAACGAGGAGCTGGTAAACCACAAGATAACATCTGATGGCAGAAAGGAGCTTCAGTCATTCAAAGTTGAATACTAGAAATATAGCTATGGCCATTGATTGCACGTTAATTATTTGTTTGGAATGCTTCCTGCGCCATGTGCCAAGCCTAGCCCTGTATACCAATAAGCAGATGTTTCACCAAGTACAGTGTTTGTGTCCTTTCTGTATACTGTAAGTTGTTCCTTTCTGCCATTTATCAATAAGCCTAAATACCTATTGTTTTGATTGTGTCTTCTTGCAAACTACCCTTATTTTTTCCAGATTTACTCAAAATATTGTGGTCTTTTCCGGCCCTTTCTTCCAGTAAAACCTGAAAAACCGTGATACAATATGGAGGAGAAAAACAGAACCATCTGGTACAATGAGATACAAACTTGAGACTTCTACCTTTCTGCCTTCAGGGATAATTGTGACAGTGAGGTTTTTGCGGTAAGCCAACTGTGTGTAAAAGAGGAATGTGTGTGTAGGAGTGGAAGGAGGTTGTGCAACAAGGCAGTTAATGAATGCTTACCACTGGAGTTGACACGTTTATGCATTGGAAGATGAAACGCAGTGTCCCTACAATCTAAGACCCTAGGTAGCATGACGCCAGTTAAATGGTGCATCACTTTAGGGCTGTTCAAAATGGAGGCTTTTTTGTCTTCCACAGGCAGAAAGATCACAAACTGCCATATAGCTATAATATAAATCAGACATGTGATTCCAATGTTTCATATCAAATGAATGAAGATGCAACACATTTTAAACCCAAAGACCCATCAAACATAGATTCAAAACAAGCCAGTTTGCACAAAATATGCAAACTGTAAAAAAATATCAGTAATCCAACAAACAACATATGTTTCAAACTTTATCAGGCATAATGCATCATTCAGGCATGTTTCATTTCTCCCTTTCTCTTCCTGTGTATGAACCCACATTCAAAAGCTATGAGGAAAGATTTAAGATTCTTAACCTCTTCAAGATTAGTAAAAGGAGACTCAGGGGTGATTTGATTGAAGCTTTTAAATTCATAAAGGGGATCAACAAAATGAACTGCAAGAGATTCTTCAGGTTGAGTTCTGTTAGTAGAACCAGGGGACGTGAATGGAATTTAACAAAAGGTAGATTCCATAAAGACATTAGGAGGAAGTTTTCACACAGAGTGTAGTCAATGTGTGGAATAGCCTGCCAGGTCATGTAGTAGAGGCAGAAACTCTGGGAATTTTCAAAACTAGGCTTGATACAGTATTAGATAGATACTATCTAGTCTGCAGGTAATTAGAGCACTAATTTAGTTAGGAAAATGGCAAGCATTGTTGGGCTGAACGGCCTGTTCTCATCATTATATTATGTTATGTTATGTTATTCATTACTTTTGGAGGAAATGCCTCTACTGTACAACATTGTAGCACATACCCCAGAAAAAAAGAGGTGTGGGATGTGTGTGATCTCATCACCAAGGAAAATAAATCCTTTAAGATTTTGCAAATAAGCACCATAAATCACACCTTAAAAGCAAATGAGGTGTTTCAAATTTAATTTCAAAATAAAAACAGCTGAGCAACTAAATATCATAAATATAACTTTTTCCGCAGTTCTTTGACTTCGCACAAGTGATACATATTTGGTCCAATGGTCGTCAGTTACCATAACACTGGAATCAGTATTTCATTTCAGTGTTTCTCAGTCTATAAGGTCACACAATGTTACACCTAAGCTGTGTTATTCCAAGGAAGCATTTCTTACTCATGCCATACATACATTCTAGTACTCACCAAAAAATAAAAAATATATCTGGGTCATTGTTTGAAATACATGCTTTCAATGGTTTCCTTTATGGTTTAGAAAAAACGAAATCTTTAGTTTGTGAGTAAACAAAAAGACCACTTGCATTTAATTATGAAGTTAAGGAGAAATTGAATCCAGGCTTCTGTATTAGTATGGTTTGTTTGAGCTGGTTATGGAGCCAAATCAGAACAGAAGGCACAAGAAGGCACAGGAAGGAACCCAGTCGAAACATTCTTGAGATGTTCTCAAAAAAACCAAGCCTGGCAAGTTTTCTATCTGTGACGGGGAATAAATTAGGCCACACCTCACGGTGGGGCTGATAAGATGCGAGTCCCCTATGTTATCCTCAACTAAGAACTTAATCACAACAGGATTTTCTGTCCTGGTTTCCCTACTGATATTTACATTGGAGACTGTATTTTATATACCGTATTTTACACGTTGTGATTGTCCTCTATTTGGTCCAGTCCTATTTCACATAGGGACTATGCTAGTCACATACCGAGGATGTCCTTCCTCCTGGCAGAGGGCTCACCAACCACTGCGGCTAGTGGTTTTCCAGTCACTAGCCACTCAAAATTTACACCAGCCAAATGTAAATATAATGTGTTTATATTGATTTAATAACATTGAAGCTTTGTTGATGAACGTTGGGGCTTTGTTTATGCACTTTATTTTTACATTGCTATGACAATGCCAGCATTGGCATAACTGAATGAAGGCCTTTCCTGCAATGGTCCACTGGATTAAAGATAATGTCAGAAGGACATACAAAAAACAGGACAAATGGACATGCTGGGAACGGTTACCCAAACTTTCCTAAAGTTCTGGGAATGTTTGGGAATAAAAATGTCAGCCAGGTAAAGGGTTATGAAGATTTATGACCGAAATTTTGGATTAGATATGACAGCTGTGGCCTGCTCCATTACAGGACAACTCACGTTGCAGCCTGGGCAGGTTTTCTAGGCCAACCAACTGCTTCAGCGGAGTGCTGGGTGAGGGATGAGTATCTCTGCCAGTTTAATGAATTTCCGATCCAGTTCCAGGAGGTCTTGTGGCGAAAAGTTGGCTTCTTCCTCATCGGTGCAGATGCTCTCCAGCTGTGCATCAGGGCTTAGATCTCCCTCGTAAGCATAAACTCTGGGGTTGTAGTCGCTCAGCTCCTGACAGTCTGTTAGGGAGTACTGCAGTACCTGCAAATGGAGAGGGGTGGATGCACACAGAAATGAGGGGAAATAAAATCACTGAGCGAATGAAAGTCAGATTTCAGAGACAGGAGGGAGAACAGGCTTATCTGTTGTTGGCAACAAATGTTAGCTGTGGTTTTAAGGGCAAGCCTCAAACTGCTCTGACATACATTTACATAAAATTATAAAACATACCTGTCCAAGCAAAGACCACAGGGCTTCATCTTCCTTGGTGAAACCCCCATTCACAGGCAGATAGTTATTTCTGGGGGATTTGAAGTCCTGTCAAAGTGACTGAATTTTTAATATTGCAAAATCTAAAGTTTCAAAAAAGTTTAAGTAAACCACTCATGTGATTCAGATCTAAAACAAGTAGCTTATCAGTTATGCAAATCATATTTACAGCATATGTGATGTTTTCTTTGACTGCAACGATACCACAGCTTGCTGAACTGGTTGAAATCTTGACAGACTCGTTTTTGGTTCCAAACATAATGAAAGATCGGAACATTCCAGCCCGACACTTTAATTAACCAGGCATTGTTGAATTAAGCTTAAAAACAACAGAAAAACAAACAGAAAATGGTATGTTTAAGTAATGACTGTGGTCTGTTTTGACGTATGCTGAACTGACTCACACTTTAACTATGCCTTTAGATTTACGTGTGAATGTAACATGATTTATTAATGACATAAATTGCAAAAAATATACTGCAAAATGTACAAATGAAATTGGAAATAGTTTATTAAATCTTCCATGCTGTGTTGAGATTTGAAAACAAATCTTTGATGATATACAAAACCGTTGTATCTCTGTTTTGTCATTTCAGCTTCAAAACTGAAGAACCAATAAACTTGATTCAAAATACCAAGTTATGAAATCTTAATGCACATCGGTAAACTGAAAATAGAAGTAGTTTTTTTTTTTAAACTGTTCTTGAGAATTCCATTTTTTGGAATTTGTTTGTGCACGAGTAATGACAAGAATGAAGATATATGGACTTACTGGAGGTTCTCCTTTCTGAATTACATGTCTGAGTCTGTTCTCCATTGGAAGGTTATCTGCCTGCATAAGGAGGGGTAGGCAGGGAACCTGGGCATAAATAAAGCATAAAATGTTATATTAGTGCTTGTACAACCATTGCCTATTCAACGTATATGTCTTTCTCATCAGCACTTTCTGAAACTCTTCACCAATCAACACAATGTCATACCTTAATCATCTCAGAGAAGAGTCCACTCTTATTTGAAAATGGCCTGTGTGGATGCAACTTTCTGAAACCTGATTCAGCTGATGAGCTAATCATGGCCTTCAAAATATAAGTCTTGACAAATTCAATCAACGGACACCCACAATAGTTGTTGTAACATAACATTGGACTCTCATGGTTTAAAGCCACTTAACAAGCAGTCCAGGCTTCCTGATGCATTCATTACATACAGTACATCTTCAGTCCTTAATCATACCATTGCTTATGGTCCTTTTGCTTACCACCAATTACAGCGAGTGATGTGTTTACAGTGGCACCTTGAGGATAAGGACTAAAATTCAGGTTACATTTTTTTTGGGAATACCCTATGCATACTAAAGGCACATGAACTGTTATTGAATTAAACTGAGAAAAGAGTTACCTCACAGTCAGTTCCAGGGTTTTCTACATTGAATGAAAGCCAGCTCTCGTTAGGATCTTCTTTTATTATTTGGAACATGCGTCTCTTACAAGAGACAGAGATTGCCATCAGCAGCAAACCTTAAAGTCAATCAGACACTTTTTTAAAATTAAAAACAAACTTTGAAAATGTACAATATTATACATTTATGTTTTGACTAATTATATATATTAACTCTAAATATTGTACTGGAAAAAGGCTTGACTGGTTTAGTATTCATGATATGTATTAGTGTTCAAGCATTGACATTTAAAAAAGACATGAAGAATGATTACAACCAGTCTGAACCACAATATCATTATATCATGGATCCAAAAATATTTGTCTATTTAGCACGATATAAATAGAAATTACAATAACAGCTATCACAATATTACCAACAATGTACAAATCAGACAAGGCTGAAAAGTCAAAAAAAAAAAAACAGTCCATCCATCTAGTATCCACTTATTCCTGAGTCACGGTGGGAGCAGAAGCCTATTCCAGTGTGCATTGGGCGAGAGGCAGAAAAGCACAATGCAAAATATGGTTCTAAAAATGAAATGTTAAAAGAGAAACATTTTCCAAATTTGCTGAGGACCCCAAACCCCAGCTTTGGAAAACACTGGTTTATCATATACCTCCAACCACCCTGTGTTCTAAAAGCATCTGTACACATCATTTTCACATGGTATACTTGTAAAATTGGCAAGTCACTTACCCAGGAGCACGAGTGAGGCAAACAGCATGATCACAGTGGCACTTCCACTGACTCCGGTACTGGCTGATGCATGGGTCATGCAGGTGGGGGTGACAGAACAGTCACACACGGTTACTGAGAGAGTCTGTAGAGAGAAGCTTCCCTCGAGGTCATAGACCTTCAGCTGCAGCTGGTGAAGCCCTGTATAAGCCCTGCTCTTCATTCTCAGATTTACTGTGGTCCCTTTAGAAAAGGAAATCGATTATTCCTCCAACAGGCTTTACTCATAGCTGCCCAGAAGAAAAAAAAAGCTCATACTTAACCTGGAACTGGGTTAAGTTTTTCAAATACAGAACAAGGCTTTTCTGCATTATACAGAATGTTCATTATTTGTTAACACATGTTAGCGTGAGCAAGATGGACATTTCCAGTCCAGTCATATTCCAGTCAGCAGAAATCACAGCTTAGTATGAGTTTTGTATTGCTCATGTGCTAAAATGTGAACTACTGCGACACATTTAATGAAAACAATGTCTGCTCAAGTCCATAGCAGTCCAACAAACAATCCAATGTACCGCTTGAGATATAACTACTGTCTGAATTGATTCGACTTAGTCAAAGTTTGAAGGAATTGTTCAAATATCTGAATTAATATGTTATGTTATATGAATATACAACTACAAATGTTAAGTTACAATAAAGAAAAGCCCAAAACTACAAACACTACCTTGACTTTACATTCTTTTATTTAAGGACATAAAGCAGACCCGATTGCTGAAACTGAACTCTCTTAGTGGAATTTCATCAATTTCATTTCAAAATCAATTACCATCATGTACTTGCATCCTTCAGGAAATATTTCAGAAGGCTTTTTTTACGTGCAATTACCATGGGTGGGGGAGATATCCCATTCCTCCTTCACGTCACCAAGCAGCTCAAACCGAAATGGGCCGCTGTGCGGATGCTCGTCCAGGTCAAAGGCGCTGACTGTGGCCGTGGTCGGTCGGTCCGACAGGCACATGGAGAGAGCAGACTCTTTCAGCTGAGGCAATTCGTCATTCTGGTCCAATATGTGGATGATGAGTGTTCCTGTACCAGTCAGAGGAGGCCTGCCTTCCAGTGAGGAAAAGCACAAAATGATTAAACAATGTGATAAATTAGATCAGACATTAAAATATTTTTATTCCAATAACTACAGTAATAACAATGACTTTGGTACCTTTATCAACTGCATATACAGTTACAGTGTATGTGTTGTTCACCACATGGACTGATTCTCTGTCCAATGTCCTAGCCGTTGTAATCTCGCAGGTTTGGAGGTTCACATTCACCCAGTCACCAGGGTCACCACCCTTCATGTACCTGTGAGAGCAGCGCAGAGGGGAAATTACCATTAATCAACAATACCTTCAAGAGGAAATCACACAAAACAGCTTTCTGTTTGATTATAATGGCCATAATTAAATCCACAATGGAATATGGGTCTAATGATATCCATAGTCAAAATCTTACGTGATGTTACTTGAGAAGAATCTGTCTGGGTCCTTAGCAAAAAGACTCCCCAGAGGGTATCCAGTCTCCTTGTTTTCCTCCACCCAGACCTCTTTTACAGTTTCTGTGAATGTTGGGGGGTCATTGGCGTCCTCCACCATGATGGTAAAGTTCTTAGAGAGAGGCGTGGCCACAGAGTTGATCACCTCCCAGGGGCCAATGGAAGTCTTCCTTTTCACCTGACAGGTGAAGTATGGCTTCTCATTCTCTATGGTGATGGACAGGTGTCTCTCTGAACTCTCTTCATAGTCTAGAGGCTGTGGTGACATAAGAAAAGAGAACCTAATGAAACTGTCTTACTAAATACTGTACGGTTGTATTACCATCAAATTCTGTGAGTTTATTATATAAAACAATAACACAATTGTCTGGTCTTATTGAATATTTAAATACAGTATATGGCCCTTGAAAATATGAGCTATTAGTTCTTGTCATATAATGCCCAACTGTGTTGGGATGTCTGAAATATTATTTTGCATAACGTGCTACACATCATAAGGACATCAAAACATCATAAAAGTTTTACTGAGAGAGCAAAAAATAATCCAGTGACACAGCACATCTAATGAGATGTGAGGCTAGAATATGTAATAATTAAAAGTGATAATTTAGCTGAGTATTGTAAGAGTAATAATTTCATCTGACACATTTCCAAAACTCATACAAAAATGGCTATTTATATTGATGACATTCTTATAGTCTTAAGGGTTTTGGCCATAAGAAAACTTTAGAAAAGCTGTTTATTTTCACACAGTTGACCAGATCGAACAAATTCATTTCCTTTCTGATTTGCTGAAACAGGATTTTTTTAAATCTACATTCAACAGTAGGAAGTTCTCAGATGAATTTGATTACATGCAATGAATTTGTATACTACAGAAGGTTTTTCCACAAGGTGTCACACTGGCATCACATATTAACATATTGACATGACTTTTAAGGTCAGACAAATAAATATACATGAAATAGATCCACTTTTAGTATAGCTGCTAAATGTGGTGTTGATATACATAATGTGGCTTTGGTGTACTGTGAAGTGTTAAAACTGAACATACAGTATTAAATCTCAAACAGAAAAGTAAAAACAAAACACAAACAAATAATAAAATAAACATAACACAATATAAAAAAAAACTGATATTGCTTTAAACCAAGAATATTAATTAATATTAAGAGGAAAATTATAACTCATGGAATGCACAATGAAAACTTGACTTTTTTATTATTAGGATTCTATATAAACCAGCTATGTAGTTCAGTGACTGAATATAAAAACATATAGATTGATATTACACCAATACTTTAAAAAATTATGATGGCTTATTGAACCATAGATGTCAAATAAATGTCAAACATCTTACCTTCATGACTGTCAGGACTCCATCATTGGTTTCTGGGTCAGTTTGGATCTCAAAGTTCCCTTGCCTGTCTCCCTTTATTGTGTATCTTACTCTCCACGCAGCAGTACCCTTTGTGTCTTTATCTGTCACGTGTATTCTGAGGGGAGACATCCCGGACTCCCTCTCCTTCACTCGACCCGAACCCTGAAACAACGAGGCACACAATTCAGAACCAGCTGCTATCAATGTTTATGAGGTGTATGTCTGCACCTTTCCCATAAAAGGACACTAAATGAATCATTGTAACCCCTAGACATACACTTAAACAGTTAAATGACAAATTAACAGTTCATTAAAGCCAGACTTCAGGTTCAATCACACAACCTCAAAGACCAAATAACCCAAGAAACAGTGAAAAGGTGTGACCTGAAAACTTTGGTCCCTGGGTGGGAGCTCAGGGTGGGAGATTTTTTTTAAGGAGCAGGTGAGTATCATTTTTCTTCTCTGCAACTTTAAAATCCTCGCTATGCTAGTTTTATGCCAATCATTGTAGCATTATAACTTCATAATCATTGAAATGTTATTGGGGCAGAGTATCTCACATAATAAATTAATCACAATCATGGGTGTCAGTCACTCCCTGAAAACGAATGAACATCAAACTTCATGACGGTCGTATTGTGATTTAAAATGAGCATTTATTCAGTTGAGGCACCTGGAGGATTTGATTTAACTGTATTATGCCGTTAAACAGTCTCCCTGTAAATCTAGCATTCTAAACTTAAACTTCAGAGAATTAAGAACAATAAGGAAATTGAACCTGAACTTGAAGTTTTCAAGCATTAACATCTATAGATATTTATATCGAATAGTAGTATTATTATTGTTATTTTTATTACTACTTAGAAACTTACTGTGCGACTGCTAAAAACGGGTGTGTAGTTGTTTTTGTCCAGAATGTGAATGATGACAGTGCTGGAGCTTGATAGTTGAACCTTGTCCCCACGATCCTTTGCTTCAACCACAATGGTGTATTTATCAACTTTCTGAAAATAAAGGTATACTCCTTGTTTTTGCTCTGGCGAATGAGAGGCATCAATTGTAAGCGCTTGTAAAGCGCTTTGGATAAAAGCGCTATATAAATGCAGTCCATTTACCATTTACCATTTGTTTGTCAGTATAGGGCACTTAAATACAGAGATAATGTATTTTAATATTCAAAAACCCTGTGCAATCACTTTTTTTTCTTACATTAAAAGTGTTCATTAAGCAAAATATAGCTTTTTTCATGTATATTCAGTTTTACCCTGATTTAAACAATTGTAAAATAATTACATTACCCTCTGAAATTAAATATATTTCTGAACTGCTGGAAGCCTGAAGTGGTGTTTCTGTAATCAATATTTACTTCAGGTTCACTTCTTTTTTTGCAGCCCACTTAACAGAAGCACAGTTTATTGAAAAAGATTTAAATGTACTATGTTGCTTACATACAACATGGTCTCCTAAATTGAGAAATACGTTTGAGTGAATAAGAACCTTGTTGTTTTCAGGATAAAAATAAATAAATAAATGAATGGTTAAAAAAAGATTTTCTATCACAGCATTTGCTTTGGCTCTTTATGTATAATACAACAATTTAAAAATAATTAAAAAAAAAAAAATTGTTTTGATGGTAGGCTCTTCCAGAATGTTGAATTTATCATAGCAGTGTTTTAATATTTGTTTTTTGTATTTTAAAAAGTCCAACTGATGTGAAAGTCTAATGCTCTGGGCATGTTGTTTAAAGTTAATCCTATGACTACAAAGGGCCCCTGACCATCAAAAAAATAATTAGAAATGAATAGTTTGCATTATTCAAATACTTTTGCTTGAAGACTAAAAATATTTTTTTTGGGTTCAATGAGAATAGCATACAAAAAATATCAGCATGATGTATAAAAAGTGGATGTCAGATCTTGTTGCTTTAATATCACTTACATGAAGTTTAATGTCTTGCCTATATTCACAATATATCCTAAAAGTACACCAAATTTTTAAAGCTAATTCCAGTGCTTTCTACTCACCTCATTATATAAACACCCCTTGAAGGATATAGCCCCATTATTTCCCTGTTGCTGAATAAAGAATTCCACATTTGTTGCACTGGGGGCGACAGAAATGATTCTGAAATCAAAGATTGAATTGGATGTCCCTGGTTTATCTTTATCTTTGGCATCCACCATAATCAAAGTTGTCTCTGTGGGGAAGTTGAAGAAGGAAAGTTTAGTTTCTGTAAATAATTCTGTAAATTCTGTAAATAATCAAAATTATTTTCAAAATAAAAAGTGCACAGATATCATAATCTTCCTCATGCACTAGAATTTAAAAAAAAAATTTTTTTTAACCAACTACAAGAGAAAGTGAATGCATGGAAAATATATTTTCTGGCTCTGCTAGGTGGGTCATCATTTTGAGGCACTGTTCCAGTGTATGGCTGTGTCCCATAGTATTGAATTGTACAGCGCCAGTGCAACACAGGACTAGTACCCCCACAGCATGGTGCAAAACTGTACCATTGCTGAAGGGAGGGCGGATTTCATTTAGGCATTCCAATTTGGGAGGAAAAAGAAAAATAGATAAAAATTGGTTTTAAACGGTTTAAAATTTAAAAAGATTTTTTTTTTTAAAACACAAATGTGTACAGTATAACAAATGTGAAAAAGATCTGCTGTATGTGTGTTCGTGTGACAAGACAAACGCCGTGTACCTTGAGCCACTGATCCCTCCACAGAAGTTTCGTACACATCGCTGGAGAACTGAGGGGGGTTGTCATTTATGTCTTTCACTTCTATCACAACAGCCAGCCTTTCGTCCACCGCACCAGATTCCATTAGCACTTCTAATCTGAGCTGTAAACACATTGGAGGCAGATGAAAACTTGTTCTAAGAAGCTGTCATGCCAGCGACATACACCTGTGTATGTATTTGTAGCAGGACTGTTCACAAACGTACATGGTTTGTCAACCAGGTTTATCACCTACCACAAGAACCATACAGCTAACTTGGCTAAATGTTTGAATAGAAACTCAATGCCATTTGTGCATAATAAACTATAACTATAATGATTGTGCACTCTTGTCATTAAGCTCAACAACTATCACAGCAGTATAAATAATGTTACCCATTTATCAACTTTCATTGGGTTTTCTGTGAAAACATTTTAAGGAATTTAAGCACCATTTTTTCCTCACCTTTATTGTGTCATTCTTCATGACTGTTAAACATTCATAGTCTACCCTCTTGTTGACATAAAATTCTCCGGTGTGCCTGTTCATTGAGAAGAGGCCTGTGGGCTCCTCTGTGACTCCTGGCCCCCAGAGATTTACGTTCTCCCTGTGTTCACTCGTAACAGAAATCTAAATGAATCACAGTGTACAAGCACGGCATTTATTCTCAAACGCATCATTTGTAATAACGTATAGTTCTCTTTGCATATTAATGCAATGGGCTTTAGCAAACTAGAAGGGTAATGCAGTCATTTTCCTTTTTCAATAAATACATCAATGCATCGGTAAGTTATCCATTACATATCATATCTCGTGTTTATTTCTCTCAAACACTCCACTGTACTACATTTTCTCCTGATATAGGTATCAGAATCATGAATACAATTTAAAATAATCATGCAAACATGCTTGTATACATACTGTACCAAGCAGATATGGATAAGTGCCACTGTATTCTTCCTCAATGGTGAAGGTTTCTATGATCCAGGCTCTCTTATTGCGTATTCTGCTCTCTGAGTCAGTCTTGCCAAGGTGCTGAAAGACACACATGCTTTGTTAGGAAGCCATGAATAACTCCATTCCAAAATAAATAAATAAATAAATAAAAGCAAAAAAGAAAACCTAGATGTAACTCTATGACTTACAGCTTCAAAATTAAACATAATAATTATAATAAAGAATAATACAAATAATTAAGATTTTTTTGATAAAGTGGAAACACATTGAGAGACTTACCAGTGTCACAAAAATGATTATAATTACAGACTTCATAATGCCCCAAACACAAAACAGACAGTCATCCAGTGAAAAGTTTCTGCCTCAGACCTTACATTCAGACAACTGAAGTGCCTTTAGTAGTGGTATTTATGAGGAAGCAAATCACCCCGAGACAATGTATCTGTGTGTGTGTGTGTGTGTGTGTGTGTGTGTGAGTGGTTTGATGATCTTCCTGTGTTTGCGTTGATTTCATGCTGAAACAGATATGGCAGCGGCACTGGAAAAACATACTTGTAAGAAAAAATAAATATTGTTATAACTGCAATTTCACATATGCAACCGCAAAATATTTCTTTAAAAATGTGCAGGTTGGAAAAACTGCCAAGCATTTACTCTCCAGTTAAAAAACAGGTTCTTCCATGGAATTTCCTAGGTAATAATAAGGTACACTGCTTCTCAGAGATCTGGATTAAGAAATTAATCCAAAGCTGCTTTTGAGTTTTGTGACCCACAAAAGAAATTTAACACATGCATTCAGCTCTACTGAACAGGAACAGAGCAAACACTTCTTAGTAAGTCCATGAGAATCTAATACCATATATAGAATGGGTGTGACCAAAGATAAGATCTTATTTCCATACAATCTAGTCTACTGTACACACACACAGCTTTCCATAACATGTTGGTGTACAAGACAGAAGAATTCTGAGGTGTTGCGAAACGATGAGTAATGCACAATAGTTCTTTCCCATTTCTGTGGAAATGCATTCATGCCATCCACCCCCATCTTTTCACGGTCATTTCAAAAGACCATTAGTGATAGAAGAGTGAGATTCTTAAATAAATAAGGTTGATCTGAAGCAATCATTGTGATTCAATGAAGAACTAATCCTTTTAGCTGGTACAAATAAGTCAGTGACTTGTCCATTGTAGGTCCACCCATTATGTGATTTATGAAACCTCACCCATCACCCATTAACTCTGTGGGGGGGGGTTAAGTTAAGATGTCAGGTTCTCTTGCCTTTCTTTTTTTATTGGACCTTCTCATAGGATTTTTGACGATCAATGCGAGTGGAACAACCAACATACATTGTTAAAGGAACCAGGATAGACAAGCAACAATCTTTATTTATTTATATATGTTTTACCTTTGAAAGCTTTTTCCACTCCTATCAATAGGTTAAACAACTAGGCTACTAGGCTAATAGGGACCATGACAGGAAACAACCCGTGGCTGTAACCATATACTGATCTGAAATATACAGCTCAGACACAAAGCACAAATGAGGAAATAGTTTCAAACCAAATTCCGTTGCAGGCCATTCAGCCACTCTCAGTTAAATAGACAACAGTTTTAATGCCTAGAATCAGGCGAATTAAAGAAGACTAGAGCCAGTGAAAAGGCACTAGACATTAGATAATATTACTAGGCTTTAGACTACAAAAACAAGGTGTTCATGCACTGGGGAGAGAACACTGCTTGTGTGGCAGCGAGTACTCACACAAGCGCATCCATAATAACATTTAGACACACAGGTTCATAACACTCAAAAAGGGCAGAGACGTGGTTCCAATTTGTAAAGAAAATAGGATCTTTATTTTACACTCAACTATTAAAATATTTTTAATACACCATTAGAAAACACCATTCATACAGGGAGGGAAAGGGGAACCTAATCAGGGCTGAGGCTTACCGGATGGACAGGGGCCAGTGGGGAGGAAGTCACCCAGTAAACCAAGAAATCACCCACGCCCACGTGACACACACACGGTTGTGACAACTTGAATCCCAGGGAGCACAGCACACAACAAAAAAAAGGGGGGGGAATCCCGCCACCAGCACCGCCACCGACCTCAGCAACTGAAAAGGGATAAAACAATTAGTGGAAGGGAAATCAGGAAAATAAACAACTGAAAATAAAAACCAACTTGTCTTAATATAAAACCACAGGAGAAATATGGAAATTAACCCAAAAACAAATAAGGACTGAAGGGGGCAACTAAAATAACTAAATCAAAATGAACAAACAGAAGTAATCAAAAAAATAGACGTATATTAATAATTAATCCAAACTAATAATAGGAGTAATCCAAAACTAAGGAAACTAACGAAATAAACCACAAATCATCCACACAATTACGGGAAGGGGATTTTAACCCCGGCTAAAAGCCTTGTGTATAGCCAAACAGTCCGGTCTTTGGATAGAGAGAAAGCAGAGCGGCTAGCTTTGCAATACAACCATGCAGGGCACAGAATGTAGCGATCAGCCAGAGGCAAACGTGCGGAAAAGCAGCACACAAAATGGCATACAGCGCAGCACGAACAATGAAAAAGTGGCAGCCGGAGACAGAACAGCAGCAGCACAGCAGCTCGTCACGTTTTGATGATGTTCGGTAGCGGCGGTGAATATCAGCTGATTCCAAAATATCACCTTCATCCACAGGGCATTAGCACAGAGGAGGGAGGGAGAGGGGCCCATGCACCCCAGCAACTCAGCTACCAGCGCTTTAACCTGTGACCACACCAGCATTAGCCAATAGCATAGCATACACTAATGCTGAGAGAGAGGGAACACTTACCACAGCGAAACCAAGCGAGCGGCACACAAGCCAAAGACGCACTCAACGGCGGGGCGCACCAACAACTCTATAGCGCAAAATAAATGCCATAAGCATTCAATTCAATCGATACGACCAGTAACCAGTAAGTTGAAGCAAGAGCAAACGTACCTGTCGCAGACAGCAAAACAACACCTATGACCCGGAAGTGACACGACGAAAGGGGAGCAGGAAGCAGGGGGGAGGCCACTGCTTAAATACATGACCCCAGCTCAATACATGACTACCAGCTGCGCTCTAGAGTGACACACCCACCACCTGGGAGCGACACCCAACCAGGAAGTACAGAGAAACCAATTTCTATGCTGCTACACTTGCAAGGAGTAAACTTTTGATCAACCAAGATACAAGATAACCAAAACAACTTTGTTCCCTGCTCAGGTGTGGTGCCACCAGACTATGATGATTCACAACCTGGTTTAGTTTGAGAATTGTGCATGAATAATTCAGGTCAATGTATGTGGTCATTTCCAGGGAAATTGCCATTCAATTCACTGAGGAATTTTGGAAGGAAGTCAGAGAAACCTGTCAAAAGTTATAGGCGCCAGTGTAGAGGTCCTGCAAAAGAGAACGGAAAGAAGGGCTTGCTTTGACTGTTAATCAGAGTGGACACTATGCTGCTGACCAGGTTTTACATGAAACAAAAGGCTATTCATAGAGAAAAATAAATCTTAGTAGGATATACGGTATCTTTATAGCCTTCTTGATTCACATCTTTCCCCACGCATCTGCAACTAGCCACAGAAATTATTCACATAAAAATGTATTTTGTTGCAAAACAAATAGGCTATGTATATGCTGTTATCGTCTGTGTCTCCAAAATTGCTGTCCTTTGTTAAATTGAAAGCTGTTCTTCCCTTAAAGTTACAGTTACAAAAAACTATACTACATCATGCTCAAACAATAAACATTAATTTAGATTTCACCCAATTATTAATGTAAACAACTGGCTGTGCTTTACATGCATTTTCGTTGACTACCTCAAAATGTACTCGTATCACTTTTGAAAGGACAAGGTTGTCATTTAACAGGCTTAAGTAATGAAGAAATTACCAATTAAATTCAATTTAGCATTGCTTAACAGCTTTTATTCATTAGTCTGTTGATTGACAAGCAATGACTCACGCATATTTAAGATTTCAAATCATTTCCCTAATCAGAATATCATTATTGCAGTGTGTTGGGTCCAAGCAGTAGCTATTAACCAGGTAGGGCCTACCTGGTGTAGCTGATAATTGAATAATTATATTCAGTCAAAAGTCACCAATAATTAACGTGTGGATAAGGGTTTTTTTGTCCAAATTTATCAAATTATCAGTTTCATATGCTAATGCCAGAGAGGCAAACAATTTTGGAAAATCACAACATTTATGCTATTAAGTTAGGACTCAAATCTTGAAGTCATGAATAAAACATTTAAGACAAGGAAATATTCATTTTGTAACAGTTTATTTAGAAGAAAGTTCAAAGGCACATTTTTAAAGTGGTTTTACGGCCTTGTCTTGTTTATATGGGCTCTGCGTTGTCATCGCTATAAATAGTAGATATTTCAGGAATTTGATGATCCCACTTCAAATATTAAAACATTTCCAGTCTCTGCTTTCGCTGTGCTTACAACACAACTGATGCATTAAACTTCTCTGAATTTCAGGAGCATGCACACAATGGAAGGGGAAACATGTATGCTGAACTTTGGGACTAGCAGAAGACTGGCTGGGGACCAGCTAATACAAAACTCCACCACGCTCCAATCATGACCTTCCTATACTTAATATGCAGCAAATCCCATGTTTGTGTGATACTTGGGAAACCTGCATGCAGCTGCTGACTAATATACATTACCAGGTAGTGTTAAAAATAAATGTGAGGTCAAAGGTCACTGCTTAGCATACTTCATAAGAGGTATGGCATGGAATGTCTTATTTTTAGTGAAATTGAATGCATTTAAAAACAAATTTCTTGCTCAGCAGCGCATGATCCTGGGTTGGAACCTACAACCTTCTGTACTATTTATAAGTACAGCTATCTAAAAGTTGCACTACAGTCTGTAGTTAGCTTTTGCACGACAGGGAAGACGTCTTGAGATGGAGCTGACTATCACACAAAATGTTATTAATGTTCGTGTATGATAAATGTGATAAATTTTTAATTTAAAAGTTTAATTGTTTGACAACCTTAACCACTTTGACAGTTTAAAATTTGAAAAAAAGCTCAAAATGAAATATTGACAACAAAGCCATAACAAACAGTTTAGCCTAAGCTGTGAATCAGCACGGAATCCTGGTCCAGCGCACAGGAGCTTAGCGCTCACGCTCCCTACATCTGCATTCACTTACTGAAACTGTGGATGAAGGCCAGGGCCTGCTAACCAAACGTGTATGATAACTGGGCAAAATTGCAGCCATTCCTAATTAGCTCATTGAACTGTCCAATGTTGTGATCGCTGCACTAATCGATGCAGTGACCACCCAGGGACAAATTAAAGACCGAGACCAGGACATGCAGTCTACATTTCTGTTTGATTTTGGAGTTTGCCCTTGAGAATCTGTGTTCTGCCTCTGGGGTCTAGACCATTGGTTTAGAAGTACATATGACAATATTAATTAAATAATAGCACAAACCTTCCCTTAATAAAATGCACAGAACCAAAACAGTAAAGTCAGAAATAGGTTTTGTGTGTGTGTGTGTGTGTGGGTTGTATGCAACACAACATTGCACTCAAGACATATATTAATGTTAAATCATTAAATACATTCAATGACATTAATCAAAAATTGGGTTGTCAGCTATCCATAAATAAACCTAACTTTTAGATGAATCCAATAGAATCAGTACGGCAAAGCAACAAATGAGCAGATACTCAACTCCCCTTTTCAAAGAACTGGAGTATTTTATATGTACCTAATTGGAGGTATAGAATAACATTATAATACAATAACATTATAATATTCTATATTTATTTAAAAAATCTAAATTCAAAATCACACTGATGTCTGTCGCCCTCGAAGTAAAGGAGAGGTGGCTCAACACACGATATAGAAGGTAATAGTTAGATTTTTGATTAGTGAGTGATATGTAGTAGATAGTGTGCCAGTGGTGTGGAACTGCCGAGTAGTAACCTACAAATGTGATGTAGGTTACAATTCAAAATAAATGGGTAACTAAACTGGCATAACTCAATGTGTCTGTTGAAACATGTTAAATGGCTGTATAGAAATATGTACATCATTAACTTAAACACTTAATAAAACATATAATAATAAATTATTTTTTAATTTTCCCTCTTTTTATCCCTTAAAAATATGAAACATCATTCTAACTTACTATCTTACTGAAATACCTGTATCTCCTATGCCTGAGTACTGTGTACAAAATATTTACTGTAGGCCTCCTGTTTGGGGTCCATTCAAGGATTTCAATCTCATCCCAGCTTTGGAGGAGAGCAACAAACAGGACATTTTCTTTGTATTTATTCATTTATTCATTTACTTATTTATTTATTTATTTATTTATTATGGGGGGGGGGGGGAAACATATCCACAGCCCTCCTACACTGAGTCCAGCAATGAGAGGAACTTTGAGGACTCCTCACTACTATGAGGGAGGTACTGAAGAATCCACTAGGGGGCAACATGGAGCATGGAGGTAATTTTTATGCAGAGAAGGCAAGCAGTGTGTGGGGAAATAAATCAGCTGTGGAGTCCTGACTATCAAGAAATATCATATAACACCAGTGAAGAATCTTTGCAAAAAAAAAAGAAAAAGTCAAGTTTACCCTATTACACAGTAATTATGTAGTGTGTTGACTTGAGAAATCAGTGTTGGCTCCAAGTCCTAGATGTTAGCTGTGTTTGTCGTTTATTCTCTGGAAATAGTGCATAGTACAGCCAACAGCATGCACACAGCACTGCTATGCTAAGGAGATGCACACAGCACAGCTATGCTGAGGACATGCACACAGCGCAGCTATGCTGAGGACATGCACACAGCACAGCTATGCAGAGGTCATGCACACAGCATAAAGGTATGGTAAGGACATGCACATAGCACAGCTATGCTAAGGACATCCACACAGCACAGCTATGCTAACTCCATGCATACAGCATAGCTATGCTAAGTATATCCTCACAGCATGGCTATGCTAAGGACATGCACACATGATCGCACTTCTGGAAAGCGATTTGCAGGGGGAGCTCATATGCCACCGTTGCCGGCTCGTTGAGCACCTAGAGAACAAGAGTGATTGACACCTTTCTGGACACTCAAGATCACCCTATGTAAAAAAAAAAAAAGAAAAAACCCCAGAAAAATTCAAATAAATAAATACTGTAAAAAAATACTGTATAAAATAAAAATAATATAGGCATGGCCATCGCACAACAAGAATGTGAGAGCATAGACAGTCTTGGTGGATTTATCGTACCCCAAGGCCAGGGGGAGGGAGCTTCCTCTCAGTGCTCCAGCTACCAGGAGGGCACATACCGCCTTGGACAGACTGGGACCAGCACAGAGGCTCAGCGGCCATACACATATGAGCAGGTACTTCCCCTCCACGCCACAGGAAAATGAATCACCCTTGTGAAAAGGGAAGTAATTAAAGGCCACAATACAGTTTCTTAAGCTACAGATAAACTTAAAAAACTTAAAAGTTAATTTTATTGCGCATTTATCATGTTAGATTTTCTTTTAAATAATCTTTAATGTAGCACACACACCAGCTTCGGTATCTAAACCTTATATGTTATAATATCACTTTTGTAAATCCACATCATGATTATTTGATCTAGCAGTTGTATTAATTAATAGACAAGTCATGGAGAAGTCAGGTAAAAATTTAATGTGTTGATTTACAGATTCAAATTCATATCTTGTTTGTCTTTCACAGATTGAGAAAAATTTTCTCAACTCAATACGTTAGTTGCATAGAACCCTGAGAAATGCATTTGAGCAACATAATAAGTTAGATTCACTTTACATAGAAAGCTCAGGGGATATTCAATTGCTGAAAAACACACAAAAAAAACATCATGGGTGTTTATGTGTCTTAATTTCCTACCTCAGCTACAGCAGAACAATGAGAAACAGTGAGACTGAAGCAATTTTAAGATAGCAATGATAACATTAATTCAAATACAGTATGACAGAATGAGGAACAGAAATGTAAAACTGGGAACTGTTTTGTATGTAATTATTTTCACCTCATTCACTCAGTGGTGCACAGTAAAATGATCAGTGTTAAATCAACTCTTACAGAGCACTAGAGTACTATACACGTAGTCCCTGTTGGTTTTATATGTACTCTGTTAGTGTTAAATTTACCCTGGAGATGTTTCTGTGTGACTATGTCTGTAAACAAATAATCTTTCCTTAATCAGGAAATTGCACTTTTCCCGGTTTCCTGTAGCTCAATATTTTATGTTTTTTTTTACAGAGCAGCACACATCCCATTGCTGTCCTGGCTTCCAATAAAACACAAATAAATGAATAAAAATACTCTGCTCTGACTGGTTTAAAATATAGAAATTGAATCTGAAAAGCATACATTATTCTCTATGTTCAAAAGCAATCTACAAGCTGCAAGCAATGACATACTATTCCCTAACAAGCCTTTAGAAGAACAGTTTTAACCTGTCTGTCGAAGAAGCCAAACACCTGCCACACATCACAGCCCAGATAAAGGTGCTCTCATTTTCCTTGTTTTGAAAGATTGGCCAAAAACCTGCAGACAAACTTTTTATAAGACACGTGTCACCGAGCAAACACAATTATGATTACTGGGGATAAAAACTGGTCTATCTTGCCATCAAATATCTGAATGTGTTGAGTTGATATTATTTTAGGAAAAAGTAGGTAAACCAGCAATAATTAACCCAATCAGCTGCCAACCCTGGTATAGGATGCGGTAAAAAGCTAAAAATGAAAGCCATAATAAAAACCTGTCACCTTAAAGAGATAATGAGCACATTGGTATGGACAACCATCCCTTGCTATATAGTTCATTTCAACGAGTCATATATTCTCAAACAGGAAATACATTTTTTTTTTTTTGTGATATAAGGAAAAAGAGAAAAGCTGTCTTATCAGTGGTGAATCCAGTTAACAGGTATAAGCATAATTACAAAAGGTTCATTGAGACCTGGAAATGATACTACTCTATTCTCCCAAAAAGTTTAACATTTCATTATTTTAAGGTAATTTCTACTAGTGTTTCGACTAATGTTTGTCTTATTTGGAAAGACGTCCTGCATCTCACACTCTATGCAGATGTCTGCTTTCGATGGACACGTCATTGATCTCGTACCTGCTGTTGTCCATCTAAGGCTGTGTTGGTGTGGGACTGCATATTGTGGCCAGTGTTTGAAATCTTGGTCCCAGGTACAGGAGGTCATCCGGTACAAAACTGCCCTCGTCAACGGAGATGCTGTCCAGCTCTGGGTTAACCACCGAATCTTCTTCACAAGTGTACACTTTGGGGTCATAATCGCACAGCTCCTCTTCAAATGCTTGGATTGAAGACAGTCTCTGAAGATGGACAAGGACCAATGCATACAGAACTCAAAAACTCAGTGGAGTCAACAAGAGATTGCAGTTGTTCTATTTTTGTTGCTGACATTCATGTGTGATCTTTATAATACCTTGGTTGACTGATATGGTGGTCTCAGTATGAAGAAGGAACTCAATGCATTAACTCAGCAAAAAATCAAAGACTCACATTTCAGGAGCAGCATTGTGAGACAGTTAATATCTGCCTGAATTTTCAGTTTGTATGATCCAGATATTTTGACTTATACACAGAAGCATGTGAAGAGACTGTGAACTGGGAGATAAAATATTTCATCCTGTATGTAAAGTGACCTTCCACAAATACACTAGTGTATTGAATCGTGATGCAACATGCAGCATGTTCAGACCGTGTCAACCATGGAAAACAAGCTGTTCAGGGGCAGAATGGAATGGGGTGCATTTAGCTACAGCAAGGACCACAATGGAAACAAGTCTTGTGACTTTTTTGTGTTATCCTTAATGCTCTTTTAATTGTGCATGTACATTGGTGTTTGCAACCATGTAATTGTCCTTTTAAAGTGAATCGTCAAATAAATAAACTAAAAACTAAAACATGCCAAGAATCCGAGAACTTTTAACTGGCCGCTAGTGTCTGTGTGTAATCTGCATCAGTTTTTGAGTTTTAATAGCTTAAAATGCATAACTATAAATCAGAAGGTACCTGAGAGACCAATGAGGTGAGGGCTTCTTTTTTTAAGAACAAAGCGCCACCGCGGGAGGATGCAGAATGGTGTCCGCTCAGCGTTGACGTCTGCAAAGACTGATTAAAAGGGAAAACTCAGAAAGTGAAAATCCATTTTGTGACACGACATACACTCTGATACTTCTTAACTGTAATAAAAAAATAAGCATCTCTCAAAAACAAGCCTCAGTGTAATATTTACACCGAATGGGGTTGCTCAGGCCAAAGCCACTACAGAGGGCAAATATGTGCAGGTTTACATGTTTCACAAAAGTTTCACATACCTTATATCGCTCATTCCTACTCAGTGACCGTTGTGAGCTCATGTTTTAAAATCAGAATTAAAAGCAACACACTTAACCACTGAATGCAAGTGTAAGCAATAAACAGTTTTAGTGGAAAACAGGCTGAAATAAACTTGCAGATGATAACTGTACCTTGTACACTGCATTACTGTGGTGTTGATGGTAGCTTTGTCCCTGGCTGCTTTCATACACTCGATAATTGTACCGTTGAGCTCCAACCTAAAAGAAGATCAGAACATTTTAAATTTAATTGGAGTAAGATGCATATTTGGAATCGCCATTGGAAGCATGCTTCTTCAGTAAAAGCTTATTTCATTTGCACATGAATACTGTGCTTTCATGTGTCGTAATTATAATGCCATTACATTGCGAATTGCATTGGTGACAATTCAGTCTCGGTCATTGGTTTCTGGAAGCATTTTCAGAGGCTGTTGATTACCTGTTGATTGCTAATGGCTGCCTGTTGGTTGGATGACTGAATAAGTGTACCATTTTGTCCATGTAAACCTTGAGCTGCTTGTGTTGCTGTTTTACTCTGGTCCTGTTTGACTAGTTGAGGTGTCTCTGGAATCTTAAAGATAAAGATGGCAGTTGTGCGTATATATTTAAATACTGATTCATGACATTTTAAGCAGACCAAAAAGAAACACTAGTAGCACCCAATTCCAAAAGACTAAATGCTGAACAGTTCAGTTCAGAGTGTATTATTTGATCAATGCAAGTCTTTAAATTTTCTTGAGAAAAGTTTCCAGCTCAGTGAACAGCTGTGCTTTTATTAATTAATTAATTAATTAATTAAGGTAAATTCGATGACAAATGTTGATTGAAAAAAACAAATTAAATGCATGTTTTTGACAAGAGATGTACCTTGCAGTCAGTTCCAGGTGTTTCTAGATTGGATACGAGTAGCATACCCCCAGAATCATTGGAAAATGGGAACTCGATCTTTTTTCTCCCACAGGTAAGAAGAAGGCCCAGAAGCAGAATCCCTTAAATCCAAACAGGCAAGAACATCATTCAAGATAAAAGCTTTGCATTGCCATCAAGGACCAGAGCACACAGTAGCAAGATTTCATTGTGATAAACAGCAAATGGTTAAATAAATAGTACTATAGCAGATTAATGCCTAGCAAAGACCATTTAAGCTAGGTTAACACACACACACACACACACACACACACTCACAGTCGTTATAGAAACCTTCATATGACACAACAAAAATCATATCAATACTTCTCTATTCTCTCCAATTGTCATTTCAAATTTCACTTGCATTGTGACTTTGTATCATAACTACAATACAAAATGACTAGCCAAAATGATTAGTTATCCTCTGTATTCAATGTACATTTGTGATAAGTTGTGAGAAATAAAAATATGAAACTGTTTCAAGTACAGAATTTTTATATTTGTTTTTGGCGACCTCTGAACTTGCCAAACTTGTGTTGAACAAATAAACACTCACAAAAAAAATAAAATAAAATAAAAGGAAAAGGAAAGGGATATTAAGTCCAGAAATATGCCTTTGCTGGTTGTATTAGAATAAAGTAATTTCTGTGTGATGATGTAATAATCGATGTCAGGTAACTTTAATGTACAATATATGAGTATGTAAGTCTTGGTGAGACTTCTATAAAATATAGCATCTTATTCCCCTTTGTCATTGCCATTGCCAAGTGCCATTGGCAATTCACAGAAAGCTGTGTAATGAAATCTAGCAGGATATTAGAGCTATGTAGCCATTTATTATATTTCTATTGTTTCTGGTGTCCCCCAGTTACTGAAGTCAGGCATGAGTAACTGGGGTCATTGAGCAGTTTGTTCAGATGGGGGCTGTACTTTGCCAACTAGCTAAGACTAGAAGGTGTGTGCTCTAAAACAAGTTAGCCAAGTACGTCTATTTCAATCAACAATGGCCAGCTAAGCATTGCAGCTGCATTGCAGTCCCAGCGAGATTCTGCGGGTTGGGCATCAGGCATGTCCTGTATTCAGTCTAGGGCTATATGGTGCAACACTGCAGTGCTGGAATTAGCTACTTCACTTTGGAGCGAGACGGCTCTATGGTAGCGTACTCATAATTCAAAGAGGTTTCATACCCAGTAGCAGTAGTAAGGCAGCGAATACAATCCCAATGGCACTGCTGTTGATTTGGGTTTTGGAAGCGGCCGCACGGGCCGAGCAGTCTTGACTTATGGAGCAGTCGCACGCGGCGACCGTGATGTTCTGCACAGAGAAGCGCTCCTGCTGGTCATAGACCTTGAGCTGCAGCTCATAAAATCCAGCGTAGACAGTGCTCTTCTTAATCAGATTCACCGTGGTCCCTTTAGAAAAGGAGAATGTTCATAACTCTAAAGGATCGTGCTTAGGGAGAAAACATCAGTCAATTAACAAATGAGCCAATTAACCTATTGACTCATTAACCGAATAATAATTCTAATTATTTTACTTAAAAGATTATAACAGCACTCCCAGAGGCATCCAGGGACCTTCCCAGGTTATGGCTGAGGAACATGGTTTCATAAACCAGCTGTTCATTTAAACATCAACTTTACATGGTAGGTCACCCAAGATTCTTGTTGCAGTGACACATTCTTAATTTAGTGTCTCATCTAAATGATGACACCTTCTAGACTGAGCGTAGTGCTGCCTCACTGTGCTGGGAACATTTTTGGTGAAGAGGGAACAGTGGCTCCTATTGGTCCATCAACCCCTATCTCCCATCCAACAAATTTACATTTTAGTAGTTTAGCAATTGCTGTTAGCTGAAAAGCAACCAGCAAAAGTGCTTTTCATATGAAAATCAAACATCATGAGATATACTGTCAGACATGTAATTCACCATTTGGCCGTTCTCAGCCATGGGAATCTTCAAAGTGCTCGGCCAACATAGCTTGGAGATAAGACAGAGCTGTATGATATATGCTTTGTAAATAAGTAATGTAGGAATTATTATTATTATTGTTATTATTATTGTTGTTATTATTATTATTATTATTATTAGTATTATTATTATTGTTGTTGTTGTTGTTATTATTATTATTATTATTATACCATAGTTGGTGTCAAGACTCCATTTGTCTTTATCTTCCCCAACCAGCTCAAATCGAAAGGGTCCACTATAAGGGGCATCATCCAGGTCGTAGGCACTGATGTTGGTCATAGTGGCATCATCTGACAGGCACATGGAGATTGTGTTCGATTGCAGCTGGGGCAAATTGTCATTCTTGTCTGTCACATGGAGCGTAAGTGTTGCTGTAGCAGTCATTGGGGGTTCGCCTGTTTGAAGCAGAGTGATTCAACAATGTAAAATGTACTTACTCTAGGATAATTCAATCTCTCTTTGAAACAACATAATCAAACCAGTATACTCATATTGTGGTGGAGATTTTATATATAAATTGATGATATAACACAGACATTTCAAAGAAGCCCAGATTTGCAGATTTTGGTTCAGACGCACTGCACTAGTAAATTACAACAACCCCCCAAAAAAAAAAAAAACATGCTAAGATTGTGTTCTACGGTGTTAAAACTAACAGGAAAATGACATCTTAGAAGATACACCTTGGAGTAAAGATTTTTAAAATGCTCATATTTGAACTTTATTAGTATAATAATAATAATAATAATAATAATAATAATAATAATAATAATAATAATAATATTACCTTTGTCAACGGCATATAAGGTAATGAGATAGGTGCCATTCACCACATAGGGTGATTCTCTATCCAGTGCATTAACTGTTGTAATTGCACCTGTTTTGGGATCCACACTCACCCAGTTACCAGGGTCATCACCTTTTATATACCTGTGATGTTAAAGCAGAGAGGATTTACCAGACAGGCTGTTTATTTTAACAAACAAAATATTTTGCTTGCTATCAATATGATTGACCGAATTACTAAATAGGCATCCTTAAACATAATCTCACTCAAAGTCATTGGGCGATTTTCCATCGGGGTCGCTGGCGGTGAATGTCTCCAGGTAGTGTCCAATCGATGCATCTTCATCTACCACGACCTCACGCGTGGTGAATGTAAATTCTGGGGGGTCGTTGATATCCTCCACAAGAATGGTGACGTTCGAAGACACGAAAACCGGCACCTTTCCTTTTCCAGGATCGGCATCGATATTAATCACCTTCCAGAGGGCGCCGGAAGTCTTCTTCTTCAGCTCACAGGAGAAGTATGGGTCCTCATTCTCCGCAATGATGGACAGCTGTTTCACTGAGGCCAACTCATAGTCCAGAGGCTATGCAGCAAAATATTCAAAAGAGTCCAAAGAGGATAAAATGCACTCAGAGTAAAATACACTCTATCAGAGTAATTTGAAATTTTGGTTGTGGGTTGAAATAGGTTTGTGACTTGTTTTTGCAAACATGATTTTTAAAAAAATTAATGCGATACTTATGTGTATCTTATGATTCACATGTGCACCATACATCAAATACAATGCAGTGCTTATCATTAGTGTTGAGTTGAGTCAAAGCCTTTTGTGATATGATTTTTTTTTAAATGTGTGTATCTTACATCAGACAATTTACAGAACAACAGTACAGTGGCTGAATTGAAACTAAAAATATTTCATAACAGATGAGGAGATAATGCCTCCAGCTGAGTGCAAGTATGACATTGCTTGGGTAGTAGATCCAGTTAATTGCTCAACCATTCATGCAGAAACTGTAGATTGAAATTCAAGCAATGAAAACAATATAGTGATCATGACTGCTACCTTACCTTTACGACTGTCAGGATTCCATCATTGGTTTCTGGGTCAGTTTGGATCTCAAAGTTCCCTTGCCTGTCTCCCTTTATTGTGTATCTTACTCTCCACGCGGCAGTACCCTTTGTGTCTTTATCTGTCACGTGTATTCTGAGGGGAGACATCCCGGACTCCCTCTCCTTCACTCGACCCAACCCCTGAAATATGCAGTCAGAAAGTGAGCCAACAAACCTTATAGGAGCTCAAAGTAGTGCTTTTAGCTGGTCCTCTTGATGCTTCTTAATACACAGCCTGAATAATGTATGGCCTTAATCAGCGTTTGTTCTCAGCTTCGAGTAAATCAGGGGTTCCCGAACTGTGGGTCCCAACCCCATGTACGGTCGCCTAATTCGAGGATGGGGTCATATGAACATTTTGGCAAAATGTTTTTGTGATTTTGTGTCTCTTTAAAATATGTGAATGTGGGCTATCTGATGAACATCACAACAGCTGAACTATAATTTTAAAAATTAGGCACGAGAGGTTGTGGTATATTGCCAATATAGTCATGGCTAAACGCCATTGTTAGGCACCAGGCTTGTATGGGTGGGGTGCTGGGGACACGTAACTTTGTGAATATTCATTTGGAATCGCATCAGAAAAAACGTTTAGGAAACCCTGCACTAAATGGTGTTGGTGAAGGCAATGCAATATGATATTTCTAGTAGAGATGCATAACTGGACTGCATTACAAAAGGCTTACTGTGACACCATTGAAGACAGGCAAGTAGTTGTTTTTGTCCAGAACATTAACGATGACAGTGCTTGAGCTTGAGAGTTGAACCTTCTCTCCATAATCCTTTGCCTCAACCACAATGGTGTATTTATTGGCTTTCTGAATATAAAAATAGATTCAATCTCACATTATGAAATGGTTTACATCAAAAGAGCAAAGAGCCTCAAAGGTAAGATAAATGAACAAAGGGCTTTAATACCAAAAGTGCTGCATCTTATTCAGCTTCGATTTTGTAACAATGGGCTTGTAAAATGGAATTTGTTGCCTTTAGGTATGACAGTCAACTTGCCTGAAAGTTTACTGTTCATTATAGCCACGGCAAATATGACCGGCCGGCTACTTTGCAAAAAGTGAAAAGTAGGGAAAAGTGAAAATAGAGAATTAAACACTGATTTAAAAAATGGAAAAAAAAACTAGGCTATATGTGTTTAGATGAAAGTACACAGCAACTAGATTGAATTCTGGGGTTTTTTGAAGGTGAGGTTTTGGTGAAAGGCACGGTGGTTACTGTTATTTGTTATTATATCTGCCACCACTAGGGGAAGATCAAAGTTAAAAGATCACTCCGTGGTACTCGTCAATTTGTAAATAGTGTTTCAAATCAATTCAGATTCGGATTCAGATACGATTTTCACTTTTATTTGAATGACACCTTTCCAGATAGATCACTTTGAGGCAAGTAAGAAGGGATTTGATTTTAAGACTGCTACAATCAAGCTAGGAACAGATGTCCTGCCAATTTCATTATGAAATGAGCATAGCCCCTTTCCAGGGCTTTACAAAACATTTTAGAACCAAAGCGCACACAGCAGAGACTACTAAAAGAACATGCTCACTAGTATTTCACTTCTGATTGGCTAAAGCAAATTCTAATATTCTTCAAGGTTGTGTAATGCTGCAGTACAGAGCCAGTGAGTGATGCATTTTTGTGCGTCACTTTGGACAAAAGAATCTGAAAATAAATGTAATGGAATGGTCAGTTTATGCATATACTACAGTTTCACAGCCCGTGCAAGTGTATTGTTTACATTTGCATAAGCAAAGACCAGAATTCTCAGCATTTTCAAAAGGTTTGAAAACAAAGGCAATTCCCATTGACAAAAGATGTTCAACTGTTTCCTAGCAGTACCAGTTCTATTCCTCACCTCATAGTCCAGACATCCCTTGAAAGAGATTCTGCCAGTCTCTTCAATAAAGAATTCAGCATTAGATGTGATGGGGGTCAAGATTTTGTATTCAACTGTTGCATTTAAGGTGCCTGGTCTGTCGAAATCTGTGGCCATCACTGTAAGTACACCTGTCCCTGTGTGCAGATTAGAGAAAGACTGTGTTAGCACAACATGCATATACGTTGTAATCCATCATAATTTCAATAAGCTATGGTCAATTTTTCATACTGTAGCAATGTACAGATACACTTCATATTTAACACAACCTAATAAATTTGTTATGATGATGGTGAACAACGTCTTAAATAATTTATTTAAAATTCTATGCATTTTGCAGCTAGCATGCAGAAAAATGCCACATGCATGTTTGGCCACGAATGCTTTCTAAAATATGAATACAGAATACAATCATGAAGGTGTTGTGTATCCTTTTGAAGGCTGTATTACTCATGATATAAAGTGTATTCCAGTTACAATTAAAAAAAAATTTAACCCCTAAAAATTACAAACATTTGATGTTGATTTTTACAATTATCACTTACCCTGTTGTTGTGATTCATCAATCGTAACTTCATACACTTGTTTCTGAAATGTAGGTACTTGGTCATTTATGTCCAGTATGGAGATCTCCACTCCCAGCCTTGTGTCTAGTTCCTCATTAGACGCATTTCTGGCTTCGAATTTCAGCTGCACGCACATTTCAGGAGAGCGGCACGTTATTTTCATGACATCCTCTGAGCTGACAAACTTTTCTGCCACTTGAAAACATAATGCGTCTTACTAATTGTTAGAGAGAAAAATCCTGATTCATTTGAAAGTAAATTGGCATTTTAAATCTTGATTCACAGGGCACAGCATGACATTAATGGTAGGACTTATGGTCTAGGTTTGAATCTGGCCCAAGTCAGACTATAACTTGGAAGCAGTCGATATTGCACCACCGGGGTTGGGGTGCATTTAAGCATTATATTATATCCATTCAGGGATATTCCAGGAGCCAACAAGTAACCATTTGTTATTAGTGGGAGAGAATGTACAGCTTGTGAAGCTTTAATACTTTTTTCTTACCTTCAAGACTCTATGTTTTTCAAAATCAACTTTTCCCAAAACAGAGATAAATCCAGTATTTTCATCTATTTGAAGTATCCCAACGGGCTCTACATCAACACCATCTCCGAGGAGTATGAACTTCACCCGGTAATCTCGATCGACATGGACCTGAGATGCATTGTGGGATCAGATGAGCGAGAGTCTGCGTGCACATACTGCATGTGCATGTACTATAAATTCACACAAAATATTTTATTCTTCACAACAATATAATGAATGATATTTAAGGTATTTATGCACTGATCCTTATCCTTACTTTTCCTAGCCGATATGGGAAAGGCCCAGGGTTTTCTTCTTCAATGGTGAATGAGTCAATGATCCAGGCTCTTTTGTGACGTGCTCGGCTCTCTGAAGAGGATGAGGTGACCATGCACAGGTGCTGGGGGAGGAATTATTTTGTCATTCTCATACAGACATCCTATTTGCCTCAGTCACCTTCTGATACCACCTAGTACTTGTTTCAGCAAATTATTTATTGCTTCCAGTAAAGCTATAACCATTTCAGATCATACACAGAGTACTGCATTTCAGGCTGGGATTCAATCAAATGTATCCTTACACTAAATGAATGAATCAATGAATGAATCTATTTGTCAATTTAAAAACAGGATTTCGTAAGACTGTTTAGCAGTCTTAGCAGAATCAAGCAATCACTAAAACTTGGCAAAATGTTTGAGACAATGCTTGAATTAAAACACCAGCCACAGTGTGAATTGATAGTTAATTTAAACTTTTATCTGTATGAAATTTCTTTGGGCTTATGTAGTGGCTGCATTTGTGCACATTGCACACCTCCCCCACGTGTCCAAAAAGTCACCTGGGCACTCTTTCTTGGACCTGAGAAGCAGTAAGGCTTCCTGTTATTGTAATTCTACTACAGTTAACTCTGTCACAAGACAAAGACCATGCCACAAAGATCAAGAAGTATCACTACTAAGCCTGTAGGATTTGCCTCAGGTAAATAAAGCATGAAACAAGACAGGTAGGATGTTTGAGTTTTGTATTTTTATACAGCCTTTTATTATAGTTCCTAAAATATAGATATTTTCAACTATTTCTGCAAAGTTATGATGCAGTGATTACATTTTTTGGCATTGGATGTGTGATTAAAAAGCAGTCTGGTATATATCCAAAACCCTGCCTGCTGAAACATATTAGCCTTCTCATACATTTCATTGCACAAGTCAAACTTGCAGCACGGTTACTGCTTCTCAAATCGTGCAATACTTAGGAAATTGTTGTTGAAAGATGCTATACCAATGACATAAAGCCTGGAAGGGTGTATCTGTTTTCACAATCAAGACAAACACGATCATTCTATGGAAATAAACTTCCTGGTAACTGTCAAAATACACAATATACATCAACATAATTAACTCAGCCATAGCCTGAAGCAAGTTATTCGAGAAAACTCTGCACGCATTGGTAAACAAGGGAAGTGAGAGGAAAATATAGAAGCTGACTTATTCCTTTAATAATTATTGTTTCAAATGTAAAATTTAACAGCGTTGATGAGGATATAAACAGTGTTCCAGAAAGTTCACGTATCTGGTCTCCAGAAAAATGGATCACATCACACAGCAAAATCAGAACCAACAGAGTTTATCTCTGTACAATAGTGATCACAGGTGCTCTCTTACAACGAATGTACCAGACAGTTGATTGCACACTGAACATTGTACTGTGCATAATAGCAATAAAAGCATTTCACCATTAAATGTCTCAGAATAACTAATCTTTTTTAACCTTTATGGAAATACTTATGACTCAAAGGAAAGGTTGAAGAAAACTGGTTTACAGACTTACCAGTGTCACAACAAGGACTATAATGGCAGACTTCATGTTGCAGCTAAGCATAGTGAAGTGGTTGTATCCAGGGTGGTACGGATTTTGTATCCTGTTTAATCCAAGCAGTTGCTACAGCCTTAGATCTGATCCTTTACTTGTCTTTGCATTTTTAAGATTGGAGCGATGTCTGTAGGAGTATGTGTGTGTGTGTGAGAGAGAGAGCGAGAGAGAGAGAGAGTGTGTCTGAGAGAGAGAGAAAGGGGGGGGGGGGAACCAAGTTCAAACCACCTCCTCCAGCCCAGTGAAAAAATACATTGAGAAACCGGCCTGAACAGTGAATACATCCTTCCTGACAGCAGTAAAAAACAGAAAAAACCTCAACATAATGTAAAAGTTAGGAAATAAATCATGTAACATTTACGTTTTAAAATGTTCAAAGTCAACAACAAATAAAAATATTCCTAAATACTTTTTTCAATATTGTAATGGGCAAATGGAAGTTAAAGAATGGTAAACTCAGTATTCTGGAAGTTTCCAGTGATACTCTCAGGAAATGGGTAGAGTTAAGTACAATCAACAAGGGATGAAGGCTGATCAGCAAATGGCACACAAGCACTCATGATACAGGCAAGTAATCTATGTTTTGTGGTTTCAAAAACTTGAGTGGGCCACAATGGCATATAAACAACTTCAAAACTGAAGAGATACTATTTATAAGAATGAACAAAAATGTGTATTCTTAAACTGAAGAAATACCAAATTTCAGATATTTCTGTAGTTTATTGCCACAAAAACATTTGGAACATTTGGCAAGCATATATGCATTACTTCAATCTGACCTAACTCAAAGTAATGTGTACATTTAAGGAAACCAAACAATAACAATATACAATCATTCTAAAGAGTATAAAACTGATTCCAGATGTTAAACTTAAAAGTTGTGAAAAAGCCATGGTTCATTCAACTTGATTCATTCAACATCCATCCTTAACATTTTAAAAAGGTATTTTTGCTTTTTTCTTCAACTATACAGTTTGGCAAGTTGTTTTGCATTAAGAACCTGGCAAACTACGTATGTTTGTAAAGAAATAGATTAACATTTGAATTTAATGTAAGTATAAATTAATAAGTGAAGCAGATCAGTTCCATGTTGAATATTGTCACTAGAACAAATAAGAGCGATATAAGAAGTCAAATTTGAACTAATGTTGTATAGTTCAAATTTGACTATACAACATTAAATTCATAAAGGGCATCAACAAAGTGAACTGCAAGAGATTCTTCAGGTTGAGTTCTGTTAGTAGAACCAGGGGACATGAATGGGATTTAACAAAAGGTAGATTCCATAAAGACATTAGGAGGAATTTTTCACACAGAGTGTAGTCAATGTGTGGAATAGCCTGCCAGGTCATGTAGTAGAGGCAGAAACTCTGGGGATTTTCAAAACTAGGCTTGATACAGTGTTAGATAGATACTTTCTAGTCTGCAGGTAATTAGAGCACTAATTTAGTTAGGAAAATGGCAAGCATTGTTGGGCTGAACGGCCTGTTCTCATCATTATATTATGTTATGTTATGTTATTCATTACTTTTGGAGGAAATGCCTCTACTGTACAACATTGTAGCACATACCCCAGAAACAAAGAGGTGTGGGATGTGTGTGATCTCATCACCAAGGAAAACAAATCCTTTAAGATTTTGCAGATAAGCACCATAAATCACAACTTAAAAGCAAATGAGATGTTTCAAATTTCAAAATAAAAACAGCTGAGCTGCAACTAAATATCATAAATATAACTTTTGCCACAGTTCTTTGACTTCGTACAAGTGATACATATTTGGTCCAATGGTCGTCAGTTACCATAACACTGGAATCAGTGTTTCATTTCAGTGTTTCTCAGTCTATAACGTCACACAATGTTAACACTTCCTTGGAATAACACTTAAACTGTGTTATTCCAAGGAAGCATTTCTTACTCATGCCATACATACTTTCTAGTAAAAAAAAAAAAAAATATCTGAGTCATTGTTTGAAATACATGATTTCAAAGGTTTCCTTTATGGTTTAGAAAAAACTAAATCTTTAGTTTGTGAGTAAACAAAAAGACCACTTGCATTTAATTATGAAGTTAAGGAGAAATTGAATCCAGGCTTCTGTATTAGTATGGTTTGTTTGAGCTGGTTATGGAGCCAAATCAGAACAGAAGGCACGAGAAGGCACAGGAAGGAACCCATTACATTACATTACATTACAGGCATTTAGCAGACGCTCTTATCCAGAGCGACTTACACAACTTTTTTTTACATAGCACTTTACATTGTATCCATTTATACAGCTGGATATATACTGAAGCAATGCAGGTTAAGTACCTTGCTCAAGAGTACAACGGCAGTGTCCTTACCCGGGAATCGAACCTGCGACCTTTCGGTTACAAGCGCAGTTCCTTACCCACTGTGCCAAACTCCAAACCCAGTCGAAGCATTCTTGAGATGTTCTCAAAAAAACCAAGCCTGGCAAGTTTTGTATCTGTGACGGGGAATAAATTAGGCCACACCTCACGGTGGGGCTGATAAGATACGAGTCCCCTATGTTATCCTCAACTAAGAACTTAATCACAACAGGATTTTCTGTCCTGGTTTCCCTACTGATATTTACATTGGAGACTGTATTTTATATACCGTATTTTACACGTTGTGATTGTCCTCTATAGCCGCGTTTCCACCAAAATTACTTTCAGTCCCAGGAACTACTTTACCAGGAACTAAGAGCTTCCATCAGCCAATGGTTGTCTGCGTTTCCACCGGGGTCTAAAGTACCGCGAAGATTAGGCAAATTAGCCCACTGACGTATGAAAAAGCGACGTTGTCGTCAGTCCATCTGTCATATGATTTCTTCTGTAACCCCATACTACCACCGAAGTAGCCTACATTATATTCTAATAACCGGGACAGCCCGGAGGGGTTTATTCCACTTATATACAACGGGTTACCAACAATGACTATATATGGTTACTTTTGTATTTATTGATTTTCATATATCCTCTCAAACACATTCATTATGTTTTTATGCGAACATTCGCTTTCATGTCTTGACATCCGAAGCGACAGAATGCATTCACATTTATATGTATAGTTGGCAACAACAGCAGAAAAAATGCACACGTTGTAAACAATTTGCTGTTTGATTATTTTCTCGTTCAAAATACTTTCTCATTCAAAATAAAAACAGCTGAGCTGCAACTAAATATCATAAATATTACTTTTGCCACAGTTCTTTGACTTCGTACAAGTGATACATATTTGGTCCAATGGTCGTCAGTTACCATAACACTGGAATCAGTGTTTCATTTCAGTGTTTCTCAGTCTATAACGTCACACAATGTTAACACTTCCTTGGAATAACACTTAAACTGTGTTATTCCAAGGAAGCATTTCTTACTCATGCCATACATACTTTCTAGTAAAAAAGAAAATATATATCTGAGTCATTGTTTGAAATACATGATTTCAAAGGTTTCCTTTATGGTTTAGAAAAAACTAAATCTTTAGTTTGTGAGTAAACAAAAAGACCACTTGCATTTAATTATGAACTTAAGGAGAAATTGAATCCAGGCTTCTGTATTAGTATGGTTTGTTTGAGCTGGTTATGGAGCCAAATCAGAACAGAAGGCACGAGAAGGCACAGGAAGGAACCCAGTCGAAACATTCTTGAGATGTTCTCAAAAAAACCAAGCCTGGCAAGTTTTGTATCTGTGACGGGGAATAAATTAGGCCACACCTCACGGTGGGGCTGATAAGATGCGAGTCCCTTATGTTATCCTCAACTAAGAACTTAATCACAACAGGATTTTCTGTCCTGGTTTCCCTACTGATATTTACATTGGAGACTGTATTTTATATACCGTATTTTACACGTTGTGATTGTCCTCTATAGCCGCGTTTCCACCAAAATTACCCGGAACTTTCAGTTCCAGGAACTACTTTACTAGGAACTAAGAGCTTCCATCAGCCAATGGTTGTCTGCGTTTCCACCGGGGTCTAAAGTACCGCGAAGATTAGGCAAATTAGCCCACTGACGTATGAAAAAGCGACGTTGTCGTCGGTCCATCTGTCATATGATTTCTTCTGTAACCCCATACTACCACCGAAGTAGCCTACATTATTTTCTAATAACCGGGACAGCCCGGAGGGGTTTATTCCACTTATATACAACGGGTTACCAACAATGACTATATATGGTTACTTTTGTATTTATTGATTTTCATATATCCTCTCAAACACATTCATTATGTTTTTATGCGAACATTCGCTTTCATGTCTTGACATCCGAAGCGACAGAATGCATTCACATTTATATGTATAGTTGGCAACAACAGCAGAAAACATGCACACGTTGTAAACAATTTGCTGTTTGATTACTTTCTCGTCGTCAATTCCATATAGGCTAATCGCAAAATGACAAGAATAGAACGAAAACTCGGACTTGCGTAAAAATGTAAATTAGTAGTGGTACAGCCACCGTTTGCTTTCCTTCGAAGTTACTGCTAGCCGAGCAGCGAAGTGTGCCCTCCAGATGCGAACCATGAACCATAAATTAGTCCATAGTCTTCCTGGTCTTTTCGTGGAATTGAAGAATGGCAGTAAAATGGAGTAAAATTACGGCAGTCTGAAAAAGCTAAAGGGACGGTTACTAGAATCAACCTTTTATTTTACCCTGACAAAAAGTGCGGAAGGTGATTTCCAGTTTGCTTTTACTGTATCACCAATGTTAATTACGCAGAACTACCGCATACCTCACGTAACTGTATCAAACGTTTTGAGTCAATTACAACGGGCTAACAAAGAAAATCCAGAAGAAAATATTCAGCAACCAAATTAATCCGTTTGAATGTTTTAGTACGTAATATGCTGCCCCAGCACGAATGCTTAGCATTTTATAAAACGAATACTAAAGCAAGAAAAGAGCAGAAGAGCACACGTTATAATTCCAAGACGTTGGCAGGCTATAACCAAAAGTAGGCTACTGCGCTGCATAACATACAAGTTAGATTTGAAGTTATGAAAATAAATTGGTTTGCTCCTGCTTATTTTTAAACATGGCGCCTGAAAACAAAAAACACAAAAAAATGCTGCGAGTACTCGACCAATCAGAAATGTTCAGCGCTGCAAGCTCCACCCAAAAGGTTCCTGTACTTTCGGAAAGTACTACCCCCCGAGCAGGAACCTTTTGGGGGGTAAAATAAAGCCCCAGGAACTAAATTTAGACCCTAGTTCCTCAAAAGGTTCCTAGTTCAGGGGTATAGTTCCTGCGGTGGAAACGCGGCTTATTTGATCCAGTCCTATTTCACATAGGGACTATGCTAGTCACATACCGAGGATGTCCTTCCTCCTGGCAGAGGGCTCACCAACCACTGTGGCTAGTGGTTTTCCAGTCACTAGCCACTCAAAATTTACACCAGCCAAATGTAAATATAATGTGTTTATATTGATTTAATAACATTGAAGCTTTGTTGATGAACGTTGGGGCTTTGTTTATGCACTTTATTTTTACATTGCTATGACAATGCCAGCATTGGCATAACTGAATGAAGGCCTTTCCTGCAATGGTCCACTGGATTAAAGATAATGTCAGAAGGACATACAAAAAACAGGACAAATGGACATGTTGGGAACGGTTACCCAAACTTTCCTAAAGTTCTGGGAATGTTTGGGAATAAAAATGTCAGCCAGGTAAAGGGTTATGAAGATTTATGACCAAAATTTCAGATTAGATATGACAGCTGTGGCCTGCTCCATTAATGGACAACTCACGTTGCAGCCTGGGCAGGTTTTCTAGGCCAACCAACTGCTTCAGCGGAGTGCTGGGTGAGGGATGAGTATCTCTGCCAGTTTAATGAATTTCCGATCCAGTTCCAGGAGGTCTAGTGGCGAAAAGTTGGCTTCTTCCTCATCGGTGCATATGCTCTCCAGCTCTGCATCAGGGCTTAGATCTCCCTCGTAAGCATAAACTCTGGGGTTGTAGTCGCTCAGCTCCTGACAGTCTGTTAGGGAGTACTGCAGTACCTGCAAATGGAGAGGGGTGGATGCACACAGAAATGAGGGGAAATAAAATCACTGAGCGAATGAAAGTCAGATTTCAGAGACAGGAGGGAGAACAGGCTTATCTGTTGTTGGCAACAAATGTTAGCTGTGGTTTTAAGGGCAAGCCTCAAACTGCTCTGACATACATTTACATAAAATTATAAAACATACCTGTCCAAGCAAAGACCACAGGGCTTCATCTTCCTTGGTGAAACCCCCATTCACAGGCAGATAGTTATTTCTGGGGGATTTGAAGTCCTGTCAAAGTGACTGAATTTTTAATATTGCAAAATATAAAGTTTCAAAAAAGTTTAAGTAAACCACTCATGTGATTCAGATCTAAAACAAGTAGCTTATCAGTTATGCATATCATATTTACAGCATTAACCAGGCATTGTTGAATTAAGCTTAAAAACAACAGAAAAACAAACAGAAAATGGTATGTTTAAGTAATGACTGTGGTCTGTTTTTACATATGCTGAACTGACTCACACTTTAACTATGCCTTTAGATTTACGTGTGAATGTAACATGATTTAATTAATGACATAAATTGCAAAAAATATACTGCAAAATGTACAAATGAACTTATCAAATTGGAAATAGTTTATTAAATCTTCCATGCTGTGTTGAGATTTGAAAACAAATCATTGATGATATGCAAAACCGTTGTATCTCTGTTTTGTCATTTCAGCTTCAAAACTGAAGAACCAATAAACTTGATTCAAAATACCAAGTTATGAAATCTTAATGCACATCGGTAAACTGAAAATAGAAGTAGTTTTTTTTTTTAAACTGTTCTTGAGAATTCCATTTTTTGGAATTTGTTTGTGCACGAGTAATGACAAGAATGAAGATATATGGACTTACTGGAGGTTCTCCTTTCTGAATTACCTGTCCGAGTCTGTTCTCCATTGGAAGGTTATCTGCCTGCATAAGGAGGGGTAGGCAGGGAACCTGGGCACAAATAAAGCATAAAATGTTATATTAGTGCTTGTACAACCATTGCCTATTCAACGTATATGTCTTTCTCATCAGCACTTTCTGAAACTCTTCACCAATCAACACAATGTCATACCTTAATCATCTCAGAGAAGAGTCCACTCTTATTCGAAAATGGCCTGTGTGGATGCAACTTTCTGAAACCTGATTCAGCTGATGAGCTAATCATGGCTTTCAAAATATAAGTTTTGATAAATTCAATCAATGGACACCCACAATAGTTGTTGTAACATAACATTGGACTCTCATGGTTTAAAGCCACTTAACAAGCAGCCCAGGCTTCCTGATGTATTCATTACATACAGTACATCTTCAGTCCTTAATCATACCATTGCTTATGGTCCTTTTGCTTACCACCAATTACAGCGAGTAATGTGTTTACAGTGGCACCTTGAGGATAAGGACTAAAATTCAGGTTACATTTTTTTTGGGAATACCCTATGCATACTAAAGGCACATGAACTGTTATTGAATTAAACTGAGAAAAGAGTTACCTCACAGTCAGTTCCAGGGTTTTCTACATTGAATGAAAGCCAGCTCTCGTTAGGATCTTCTTTTATTATTTGGAACATGCGTCTCTTACAAGAGACAGAGATTGCCATCAGCAGCAAACCTTAAAGTCAATCAGACACTTTTTTAAAATTAAAAACAAACTTTGAAAATGTACAATATTATACATTTATGTTTTGACTAATTATATATATTAACTCTAAATATTATACTGGAAAAAGGCTTGACTGGTTTAGTATTCATGATATGTATTAGTGTTCAAGCATTGACATTTAAAAAAGACATGAAGAATGATTACATCAACCAGTCTGAATCACAATATCATTATATCATGGATGCAAAAATATTTGTCTATTTAGCGCGATATAAATAGAAATTACAATAACAGCTATCACAATATTACCAACAATGTACAAATCAGACATGGCTGAAAAGTCAAAAAAAAAAAACAGTCCATCCATCTAGTATCCACTTATTCCTGAGTCACGGTGGGAGCAGAAGCCTATCCCAGTGTGCATTGGGCGAGAGGCAGAAAAGCCCAATGCAAAATATAGTTCTAAAAATGAAATTTTAAAAGAGAAATATTTTCCAAATTTGCTGAGGACCCCAAACCCCAGCTTTGGAAAACACTGGTTTATCATATACCTCAAACCACCCTGTGTTCTAAAAGCATCTGTACACATCATTTTCACATGGTATACTTGTAAAATTGGCAAGTCACTTACCCAGGAGCACGAGTGAGGCAAACAGCATGATCACAGTGGCACTTCCACTGACTCCGGTACTGGCTGATGCACGGGTCATGCAGGTGGGGGTGACAGAACAGTCACACACGGTTACTGAGAGAGTCTGTAGAGAGAAGCTTCCCTCGAGGTCATAGACCTTCAGCTGCAGCTGGTGAAGCCCTGTATAAGCCCTGCTCTTCATACTCAGATTTACTGTGGTCCCTTTAGAAAAGGAAATCGATTATTCCTCCAACAGGCTTTACTCACAGCTGCCCAGAAAAAAAAAAGTTCATACTTAACCTGGAACTGGGTTAAGTTTTTCAAATACAGAACAAGGCTTTTCTGCATTATACAGAATGTTCATTATTTGTTAACACATGTTAGCGTGAGCAAGATGGACATTTCCAGTCCAGTCATATTCCAGTCAGCAGAAATCACAGCTTAGTATGAGTTTTGTATTGCTCATGTGCTAAAATGTGAACTACTGCGACACATTTAATGAAAACAATGTCTGCTCAAGTCCATAGCAGTTCAACAAACAATCCAATGTACCGCTTGAAATATAACCACTGTCTGAATTGATTCGACTTAGTCAAAGTTCGAAGGAATTGTTCAAAGATCTGAATTAATATGTTATGTTATATGAATATACAACTACAAATGTTAAGTTACAATAAAGAAAAGCCCAACACTACAAACACTACCTTGACTTTACATTCTTTTATTTAAGGACATAAAGCAGACCCGATTGCTGAAATTGAACTCTCTTAGTGGAATTTCATCAATTTCATTTCAAAATCAATTACCATCATGTACTTGCATCCTTCAGGAAATATTTCAGAAGGCTTTTTTTACGTGCAATTACCATGGGTGGGGGAGATATCCCATTCCTCCTTCACGTCACCAAGCAGCTCAAACCGAAATGGGCCACTGTGCGGATGCTCGTCCAGGTCAAAGGCGCTGACTGTGGCCGTGGTCGGTCGGTCCGACAGGCACATGGAGAGAGCAGACTCTTTCAGCTGAGGCAATTCGTCATTCTGGTCCAATATGTGGATGATGAGTGTTCCTGTACCAGTCAGAGGAGGCCTGCCTTCCAGTGAGGAAAAGCACAAAATGATTAAACAATGTGATAAATTAGATCAGACATTAAAATATTTTTATTCAAATAACTACAATAATAACAATGACTTTGGTACCTTTATCAACTGCATATACAGTTACAGTGTATGTGTTGTTCACCACATGGACTGATTCTCTGTCCAATGTCCTAGCCGTTGTAATCTCGCAGGTTTGGAGGTTCACATTCACCCAGTCACCAGGGTCACCACCCTTCATGTACCTGTGAGAGCAGCGCAGAGGGGAAATTACCATTAATCAACAATACCTTCAAGAGGAAATCACACAAAACAGCTTTCTGTTCGATTATAATGGCCATAATTAAATCCACAATGGAATATGGGTCTAATGATATCCATAGTCAAAATCTTACGTGATGTCACTTGAGAAGAATCTGTCTGGGTCCTTAGCAAAAAGACTCCCCAGAGGGTATCCAGTCTCCTTGTTTTCCTCCACCCAGACCTCTTTTACAGTTTCTGTGAATGCTGGGGGGTCATTGGCGTCCTCCACCATGATGGTAAAGTTCTTAGAGAGAGGCGTGGCCACAGAGTTGATCACCTCCCAGGGGCCAATGGAAGTCTTCCTTTTTACCTGACAGGTGAAGTATGGCTTCTCATTCTCTATGGTGATGGACAGGTGTCTCTCTGAACTCTCTTCATAGTCTAGAGGCTGTGGTGACATAAGAAAAGAGAACCTAATGAAACTGTCTTACTAAATACTGTACGGTTGTATTACCATCAAATTCTGTGAGTTTATTATATAAAACAATAACACAATTGTCTGGTCTTATTGAATATTTAAATACAGTATATGGCCCTTGAAAATATGAGCTATTAGTTCTTGTCATATAATGCCCAACTGTGTTGGGATGTCTGAAATATTATTATTATTAAGCAGGTAGGGCCTACCTGGTGTAGCTGATAATTGAATAATTATATTCAGTCAAAAGTCACCAATAATTAACGTGTGGATAAGGGTTTTTTTGTCCAAATTTATCAAATTATCAGTTTCACATGCTAATGCCAGAGAGGCAAACAATTTTGGAAAATCACAACATTTATGCTATTAAGTTAGGACTCAAATCTTGAAGTCATGAATACAACATTTAAGACAAGGAAATATTCATTTTGTAACAGTTTATTTAGAAGAAAGTTCAGAGGCACATTTTTAAAGTGGTTTTACGGCCTTGTCTTGTTTATATGGGCTCTGCGTTGTCATCACTATAAATAGTAGATATTTCAGGAATTTGATGATCCCACTTCAAATATTAAAACATTTCCAGTCTCTGCTTTCGCTGTGCTTACAACACAACTGATGCATTAAACTTCTCTGAATTTCAGGAGCATGCACACAATGGAAGGGGAAACATGTATGCTGAACTTTGGGACTAGCAGAAGACTGGCTGGGGACCAGCTAATACAAAACTCCACCACGCTCCAATCAAGACCTTCCTATACTTAATATGCAGCAAATCCCATGTTTGTGTGATACTTGGGAAACCTGCATGCAGCTGCTGACTAATATACATTACCAGGTAGTGTTAAAAATAAATGTGAGGTCAAAGGTCACTGCTTAGCATACTTCATAAGAGGTATGGCATGGAATGTCTTATTTTTAGTGAAACTGAATGCATTTAAAAACAAATTTCTTGCTGACCAGCGCATGATCCTGGGTTGGAACCTACAACCTTCTGTATTATTTATAAGTACAGCTATCTAAAAGTTGCACTACAGTCTGTAGTTAGCTTTTGCACGACAGGGAAGACATCTTGAGACGGAGCTGACTATCACACAAAATGTTATTAATGTTCATGTATGATAAATGTGATACATTTTTTATTTAAAAGTTTAATTGTTTGACAACCTTAACCACTTTGACAGTTGTTTAAAATTTAAACAAAAGCTCAAAATGAAATATTGACAACAAAGCCATAACAAACAGTTTAGCCTAAGCTGTGATTCAGCACAGAATCCTGGTCCAGCGCACAGGAGCTTAGCGCTCACGCTCCCTACATCTGCATTCACTTACTGAAACTGTGGATGAAGGCCAGGGCCTGCTAACCAAACGTGTATGATAACTGGGCAAAATTGCAGCCATTCCTAATTAGCTCATTGAACTGTCCAATGTTGTGATCGCTGCACTAATCGATGCAGTGACCACCCAGGGACAAATTAAAGACCGAGTCAAGGACATGCAGTCTACATTTCTGTTTGATTTTGGAGTTTGCCCTTGAGAATCTGTGTTCTGCCTCTGGGGTCTAGACCATTGGTTTAGAAGTACATATGACAATATTAATTAAATAATAGCACAAACCTTCCCTTAATAAAATGCACAGAACCAAAACAGTAAAGTCAGAAATAGGTTTTGTGTGTGTGTGTGTGTGTGTGCGTTGTATGCAACACAACATTGCACTCAAGACATATATTAATGTTAAATCATTAAATACATTCAATGACATTAATCAAAAATTGGGTTGTCAGCTATCCATAAATAAACCTAACTTTTAGATGAATCCAATAGAATCAGTACGGCAAAGCAACAAATGAGCAGATACTCAACTCCCCTTTTCAAAGAACTGGAGTATTTTATATGTACCTAATTGGAGGTATAGAATAATTGGAATAACATTATAATATTCTATATTTATTTAAAAATCTAAATTCAAAATCACACTGATGTCTGTCACCCTCGAAGTAAAGGAGAGGTGGCTCAACACACGATATAGAAGGTAATAGTTAGATTTTTGATTAGTGAGTGATATGTAGTAGATAGTGTGCCAGTGGTGTGGAACTGCCGAGTAGTAACCTACAAATGTGATGTAGGTTACAATTCAAAATAAATGGGTAACTAAACTGGCATAACTCAATGTGTCTGTTGAAACATGTTAAATGGCTGTATAGAAATATGTACATCATTAACTTAAACACTTAATAAAACATATAATAATAAATTATTTTTTAATTTTCCCTCATTTTATCCCTTAAAAATATGAAACATCATTCTAACTTACTATCTTACTGAAATACCTGTATCTCCTATGCCTGAGTACTGTGTACAAAATATTTACTGTAGGCCTCCTGTTTGGGGTCCATTCAAGGATTTCAATCTCATCCCAGCTTTGGAGGAGAGCAACAAACAGGACATTTTCTTTGTATTTATTCATTTATTCATTTACTTATTTATTTTTTTTTTTTTTATGGGGGGGGGGGGGAAACATATCCACAGCCCTCCTACACTGAGTCCAGCAATGAGAGGAACTTTGAGGACTCCTCACTACTATGAGGGAGGTACTGAAGAATCCACTAGGGGGCAACATGGAGCATGGAGGTAATTTTTATGCAGAGAAGGCAAGCAGTGTGTGGGGAAATAAATCAGCTGTGGAGTCCTGACTATCAAGAAATATCATATAACACCAGCAAAGAATCTTTGAAAAAGGAAAAGGAAAAAAAAAGAAAAAATCAAGTTTACTTTGGATAAAAGCGCTATATAAATGCAGTCCATTTACCCTATTACACAGTAATTATGTAGTGTGTTGACTTGGGAAATCAGTGTTGGCTCCAAGTCCTAGATGTTAGCTGTGTCTGTCATTTATTCTCTGGAAATAGTGCATAGTACAGCCAACAGCATGCACACAGCACTGCTATGCTAAGGAGATGCACACAGCACAGCTATGCAGAGGTCATGCACACAGCATAAAGGTATGGTAAGGACATGCACATAGCACAGCTATGCTAAAGACATCCACACAGCACAGCTATGCTAACTCCATGCATACAGCATAGCTATGCTAAGTATATCCTCACAGCACGGCTATGCTAAGGACATGCACACATGTTCGCACTTCTGGAAAGCGATTTGCAGGGGCTCGTATGCCACCGTTGCCGGCTCGTTGAGCACCTAGAGAACAAGAGTGATTGACACGTTTCTGGACACTCAAGATCACCCTATGTAAAAAAAAAAAAGAAAAAACTCCAGAAAAATTCAAATAAATAAATACTGTAAAAAAATACTGTGTAAAATAAAAATAATATAGGCATGGCCATCGCACAACAAGAATGTGAGAGCATAGACAGTCCTGGTGGATTTATCGTACCCCAAGGCCAGGGGGAGGGAGCTTCCTCTCAGTGCTCCAGCTACCAGGAGGGCACGTACCACCTTGGACAGACTGGGACCAGCACAGAGGCTCAGCGGCCATACACATATGAGCAGGTACTTCCCCTCCATGCCACAGGAAAATGAATCACCCTTGTGAAAAGTGAAGTAATTAAAGGCCACAATACAGTTTCTTAAGCTACAGATAAACTTAAAAAACTTAAAAGTTCATTTTATTGCGCATTTATCATGTTAGATTTTCTTTTAAATTATCTTTAATGTAGCACACACACCAGCTTCGGTATCTAAACCTTATATGTTGTAATATCATTTTTGTAAATCCACATCATGATTATTTGATCTAGCAGTTGTATTAATTAATAGACAAGTCATGGAGAAGTCAGGTAAAAATTTAATGTGTTGATTTACAGATTCAAATTCATATCTTGTTTGTCTTTCACAGATGAAAAATTTTCTCAACTCAATACGTTAGTTGCATAGAACCCTGAGAAATGCATTTGAGCAACATAATAAGTTAGATTCCGTTTACATAGAAAGCTCAGGGGATATTCAATTGCTGAAAAACACACAAAAAAACATAATGGGTGTTTATGTGTCTTAATTTCCTACCTCAGCTACAGCAGAACAATGAGAAACAGTGAGACTGAAGCAATTTTAAAATAGCAATGGTAACATTAATTCAAATACAGTATGACAGAATGAGGAACAGAAATGTAAAACTGAGAACTGTTTTGTATGTAATTATTTTCACCTCATTCACTCAGTGGTGCACAGTAAAATGATCAGTGTTAAATCAACTCTTACAGAGCACTAGAGTACTATACACGTAGTCCCTGTTGGTTTTATATGTACTCTGTTAGTGTTAAATTTACGCTGGAGATGTTTCTGTGTGACTATGTCTGTAAACAAATAATCTTTCCTTAATCAGGGAATTGCAATTTTTTCCCGGTTTCCTGTAGCTCAATATTTTGTTTTTTTTTACAGAGCAGCACACATCCCATTGCTGTCCTGGCTTCCAATAAAACACAAATAAATGAATAAAAATACTCTGCTCTGACTGGTTTAAAATATAGAAATTGAATCTGAAAAGCATAAATTATTCTCTATGTTCAAAAGCAATCTACAAGCTGCAAGCAATGGCATACTATTACGTAACAAGCCTTTTGAAGAACAGGTTGACTTCAACATTGTAAGCATGTTTTAACCTGTCTGTCGAAGAAGCCAAACACCTGCCACACATCACAGCCCAGATAAAGGTGCTCTCATTTTCCTTGTTTTGAAAGATTGGCCAAAAACCTGCACACAAGCTTTTTATAAGACACGTGTCACCGAGCAAACACAATTATGATTACTGGGGATAAAAACTGGTCTATCTTGCCATCAAATATCTGAATGTGTAGAGTTGATATTATTTTAGGAAAAACTAGGTAAACCAGCAATAATTAACCCAATCAGCTGCCAACCCTGGTATAGGATGCGGTAAAAAGCTAAAAATGAAAGCCATAATAAAAACCTGTCACCTTAAAGTGATAATGAGCACATTGATATGGACAACCATCCCTTGCTATATAGTTAATTTCAAAGAGTCATATATTCTCAAACAGGAAATAAAATTTTTTTTTTTTGTGATATAAGGAAAAAGAGAAAAGCTGTCTTATCAGTGGTGAATCCAGTTAACAGGTATAAGCATAATTACAAAAGGTTAATTGAGACCTGGAAATTATACTACTCTATTCTCCCAAAAAGTTTAACATTTCATTATTTTAAGGTAATTTCTACTAGTGTTTCGACTAATGTTTCTCTTATTTGGAAAGGCTGTGTTGGTGTGGGACACACCACCAAACACTGGCCACTGCATATTGTGGCCAGTGTTTGAAATCTTGGTCCCAGGTACAAGAGGTCATCCGGTACAAAACTGCCCTCGTCAACGGAGATGCTGTCCAGCTCTGTGTCAACCACTGAATCTTCTTCACAAGTGTACACTTTGGGGTCATAATCGCACAGCTCCTCTTCAAATGCTTGGATTGAAGACAGTCTCTGAAGATGGACAAGGACCAATGCATACAGAACTCAAAAACTCAGTGGAGTCAACAAGAGATTGCAGTTGTTCTATTTTTGTTGCTGACATTCATGTGTGATCTTTATAATACCTTGGTTGACTGATATGGTGGTCTCAGTATGAAGAAGGAACTCAATGCATTAACTCAGCAAAAAATCAAAGACTCACATTTCAGGAGCAGCATTGTGAGACAGTTAATATCTGCCTGAATTTTCAGTTTGTATGATCCAGATATTTTGACTTATACACAGAAGCATGTGAAGAGACTGTGAACTGGGAGCTGGGATATTTCATCCTGTATGTAAAGCGACCTTCCACAAATACACTAGTGTATTGAATCGTGATGCAACTTCAGCATGTTCAGACCGTGTCAACCATGGAAAACAAGCTGTTCAGGTGCAGAATGGAATGGGGTGCATAACTATAAATCGGAAGGTACCTGAGAGACCAATGAGGTGAGGGCTTCTTTTTTTAAGAACAAAGCGCCACCGCGGGAGGATGCGGAATGGTGTCCGCTCAGCATTGACGTCGGCAAAGACTGATTAAAAGGGAAAACTCAAAAAGTGAAAATTCATTTTGTGACACGACATACACTCTGATACTTCTTAACTGTAATAAAAAAATAAGCATCTCTCAAAAACAAGCCTCAGTGTAATATTTACACCGAATGGGGTTGCTCAGGCCAAAGCCACTACAGAGGACAAATATGTGCAGGTTTACATGTTTCACAAAAGTTTCACATACCTTATATCGCTCATTCCTACTCAGTGACCGTTGCGAGCTCATGTTTTAAAATCAGAATTAAAAGCAACACAATTAACCACTGAATGCAAGTGTAAGCGATAAACAGTTTTAGTGGAAAACAGGCTGAAATAAACTTGCAGATGATAACTGTACCTTGTACACTGCATTACTGTGGTGTTGATGGTAGCTTTGTCCCTGGCTGCTTTTTTAATTTAATTGGAGTAAGATGCATATTTGGAATCGCCATTGGAAGCATGCTTTTTCAGTAAAAGCTTATTTCATTTGCACATGAATACTGTGCTTTCATGTATCGTAATTATAATGCCATTACATTGTGAATTGCATTGGTGACAATTAAGTCTTGGTCATTGGTTTCTGGAAGCATTTTCAGAGGCTGTTTGTTTACCTGTTGATTGCTAATGGCTGCCTGTTGGTCGGATGACCGAATATGCCTACGTATAGCTTTTCCTGGATCAAAACGTTGAGCTGCTTTTGTTGCTGTTTTACTCTGGTCTTGTTTGACTAGTTGAGGTGTCTCTGGAATCTTAAAGATAAAGATGGCAGTTGTGCGTATATATTTAAATACTGATTCATGACATTTTAAGCAGACCAAAAAGAAACACTAGTAGCACCCAATTCCAAAAGACTAAATGCTGAACAGTTCAGTTCAGAGTGTATTATTTGATCAATGCAAGTCTCAAAAACAAGCCTCAGTGTAATATGTACACCGAATGGGGTTGCTCAGGCCAAAGCCACTACAGAGGGCAAATATGTGCAGGTTTACATGTTTCACAAAAGTTTCACATACCATATATCGCTCATTCCTACTCAGTGACCGTTGCGAGCTCATGTTTTAAGATCAGAATTAAAAGCAACACAATTAACCACTGAATGCAAGTGTAAGCGATAAATAGTTTTAGTGGAAAACAGGCTGAAATAAACTTGCAGATGATAACTGTACCTTGTACACTGCATTACTGTGGTGTTGATAGTAGCTTTGTCCCTGGCTGCTTTCATACACTCGATAATTGTACCATTGAGCTCCAACCTAAAAGAAGATCAGAACTTTTTTAATTTAATTGGAGTAAGATGCATATTTGGAATCGCCATTGGAAGCATGCTTTTTCAGTAAAAGCTTATTTCATTTGCACATGAATACTGTGCTTTCATGTGTCGTAATTATAATGCCAGTACATTGCGAATTGCATTGGTGACAATTAAGTCTTGGTCATTGGTTTCTGGAAGCATTTTCAGAGGCTGTTTGTTTACCTGTTGATTTCTAATGGCTGTCTGTATGTCGGATGACCGAATACGTATAGCATTTTGTCGATGAAAACCTAGAGCTGCTTGTATTGCTTTTTTTCTCTGGTCTTGTTTGACTAGTTGAGGTGTCTCTGGAATCTTAAAGATAAAGATGGCAGTTGTGAGTATATATTTAAATACTGATTCATGACATTTTAAGCAGACCAAAAAGAAACACTAGTAGCACCCATTTCCAAAAGACTAAACGCTGAACAGTTCAGTTCAGAGTGTATTATTTGATCAATGCAAGTCTTTAAATTTTCTTGAGAAAAGTTTCCAGCTCAGTGAACTGCTGTGCTTTTATTAATTAATTAATTAATTAATTAATGTAAATTCGATGACAAATGTTGATTGAAAAAAACAAATTGAATGCATGTTTTTGATTGAAAGCTGACAAGAGATGTACCTTGCAGTCAGTTCCAGGTGTTTCTATATTGGAGGAGAGTAGCACATCCCCAGTATCACTGGAAAATGGGAACTCGGTCTTCTCTCTCCCACAGGTAAGAAGAAGGCCCAGAAGCAGAATCCCTTAAATCCAAACAGGCAAGAACATCATTCAAGATAAAAGCTTTGCATTGCCATCAAGGACCAGAGCACACAGTAGTAAGATTTCATTGTGACAAACAGCAAATGGTTAAATAAATAGTACTATAGCAGATTAATGCCTAGCAAAGACCATTTAAGCTAGGTTAACACACACACACACACACACACACGTTATAGAAACCTTCATATGACACAACAAAAATCATATCAATACTTCTCTATTCTCTCCAATTGTCATTTCAAATTTCACTTGCATTGTGACTTTGTATCATAACTACAATACAAAATGACTAGCCAAAATGATTAGTTATCCTCTGTATTCAATGTACATTTGTGATAAGTTGTGAGAAATAAAAATATGAAACTGTTTCAAGTACAGAATTTTTATATTTGTTTTTGGCGACCTCTGAACTTGCCAAACTTGTGTTGAACAAATAAACACTCACAAAAAAAAAAAAAATAAATAAAAGGAAAAGGAAAGGGATATTAAGTCCAGAAATATGCCTTTGCTGGTTGTATTAGAATAAAGTAATTTCTGTGTGATTATGTAATAATCGATGTCAGGTAACTTTAATGTACAATATATGAGTATGTAAGTCTTGGTGAGACTTCTATAAAATATAGCATCTTATTCCCCTTTGCCATTGCCATTGCCAAGTGCCATTGGCAATTCACAGAAAGCTGTGTAATGAAATCTAGCAGGATATTAGAGCTATGTAGCCATTTATTATATTTCTATTGTTTCTGGTGTCCCCCAGTTACTGAAGTCAGGCATGAGTAACTGGGGTCATTGAGCAGTTTGTTCAGATGGGGGCTGTACTTTGCCAACTAGCTAAGACTAGAAGGTGTGTGCTCTAAAACAAGTTAGCCAAGTACGTCTATTTCAATCAATGGCCAGCTAAGCATTGCAGCTGCATTGCAGTCCCAGCGAGATTCTGCGGGTTGGGCATCAGGCATGTCCTGTATTCAGTCTAGGGCTATATGGTGCAACACTGCAGTGCTGGAATTAGCTACTTCACTTCGGAGCGAGACGGCTCTATGGTAGCGTAATCATAATTCAAAGAGGTTTCATACCCAGTAGCAGTAGTAAGGCAGCGAATACAATCCCAATGGCACTGCTGTTGATTTGGGCTTTGGAAGCGGCCGCACGGTCCGAGCAGTCTTGACTTATGGAGCAGTCGCACGCGGCGACCGTGATGTTCTGCACAGAGAAGCGCTCCTGCTGGTCATAGACCTTGAGCTGCAGCTTATAAAATCCAGCGTAGACAGTGCTCTTCTTAATCAGATTCACCGTGGTCCCTTTAGAAAAGGAGAATGTTCATAACTCTAAAAGATCGTGCTTAGGGAGAAAACATCAGTCAATTAACAAATGAGCCAATTAACCTATTGACTCATTAACCGAATAATAATTCTAATTATTTTACTTAAAAGATTATAACAGCACTCCCAGAGGCATCCAGGGACCTTCCCAGGTTATGGCTGAGGAACATGGTTTCATAAACCAGCTGTTCATTTAAACATCAACTTTACATGGTAGGTCACCCAAGATTCTTGTTTGCAGTGATGACCAAGGGAGCAAGAGGAGGAAGGAAATGCAAGTGATTGTACAGCTAATCAGATGTTGGGGGGATCATTAGGTGGTCGGGTGTACAGACCATGTTTTTGTGGGAATCAGTTCCGGGACATTGGGGTTAACACTACCTCATGGTAGCTTTAAAGACGGCAGTGACACATTCTTAATTTAGTGTCTCATCTAAATGATGACACCTTCTAGACTGAGAGTAGTGCTGCCTCACTGTGCTGGGAACATTTTTGGTGAAGAGGGAACAGTGGCTCCTATTGGTCCATCAACCCCTATCTCCCATCCAACAAATTTACATTTTAGTAGTTTAGCAATTGCTGTTAGCTGAAAAGCAACCAGCAAAAGTGCTTTTCATATGGAAATCAAACATCATGAGAGTAAGAGATATACTGTCAGACATGCAATTCACCATTTGGCCGTTCTCAGCCATGGGAATCTTCAAAGTGCTCGGCCAACATAGCTTGGAGATAAGACAGAGCTGTATGATATATGCTTTGTAAATAAGTAATGTAGGAATTTTATTATTATTGTTATTATTATTGTTGTTGTTATTATTATTATTATTATTATTATTATTATTATTATTATTATTATTATTATTATACCATAGTTGGTGTCAAGACTCCATTTGTCTTTATCTTCCCCAACCAGCTCAAATCGAAAGGGTCCACTATAAGGGGCATCATCCAGGTCGTAGGCACTGATGGTGGTCATAGTGGCATCATCTGACAGGCACATGGAGATTGTGTTCGATTGCAGCTGGGGCAAATTATCATTCTTGTCTGTCACATGGAGCGTAAGTGTTGCTGTAGCAGTCATTGGGGGTTCGCCTGTTTGAAGCAGAGTGATTCAACAATGTAAAATGGACTTACTCTAGGATAATTCAATCTCTCTTTGAAACAACATAATCAAACCAGTATACTCATATTGTGCTGCAGATTTTTTATATAAATTGATGATATAACACAGACATTTCCAAGAAGCCCAGATTTGCAGATTTTGGTTTAGACGCACTACACTAGTAAATTACAACAACCCCCCCCCCCCCCACCCCAAAAAAAAAAACATGCTAAGATTGTGTTCTACGGTGTTAAAACTAACAGGAAAATGACATCTTAGAAGATACACCTTGGAGTAAAGATTTTTAAAATGCTCATATTTGAACTTTATTAGTATAATAATAATAATAATAATAATAATAATAATAATATTACCTTTGTCAACGGCATATAAGGTAATGAGATAGGTGCCATTCACCACATAGGGTGATTCTCTATCCAGTGCATTAACTGTTGTAATTGCACCTGTTTTGGGATCCACACTCACCCAGTTACCAGGGTCATCACCTTTTATATACCTGTGATGTTAAAGCAGAGAGGATTTACCAGACAGGCTGTTTATTTTAACAAACAAAATATTTTGCTTGCTATCAATATGATTGACCGAATGACTAAATTGGCATCCTTAAACATAATCTCACTCAAAGTCATTGGGCGATTTTCCATCGGGGTCGCTGGCGGTGAATGTCTCCAGGTAGTGTCCAATCGATGCATCTTCATCTACCACGACCTCACGCGTGGTGAATGTAAATTCTGGGGGGTCGTTGATATCCTCCACAAGAATGGTGACGTTCGAAGACACGAAAACCGGCACCCCTCCTTTTCCAGGATCGGCATCGATATTAATCACCTTCCAGAGGGTGCCGGAAGTCTTCCTCTTCAGCTCACAGGAGAAGTATGGATCCTCATTCTCCGCAGTGATGGACAGCTGTTTCACTGAGGCCAACTCATAGTCCAGAGGCTATGCAGCAAAATATTCAAAAGAGTCCAAAGAGGATAAAATGCACTCAGAGTAAAATACACTCTATCAGAGTAATTTGAAATTTTGGTTGTGGGTTGAAATAGGTTTGTGACTTGTTTTTGCAAACATGATTTTTTTTAAAATGAATGTGATAGTTATGTGTATCTTATGATTCACATGTGCACCATACATCAAATACAATACAGTGCTTATCATTAGTGTTGAGTTGAGTCAAAGCCTTTTGTGATATGATTTTTTTTTTTTAATGTGTGTATCTTACATCAGACAATTTACAGAACAACAGTACAGTGGCTGAATTGAAACTAAAAATATTTCATAACAGATGAGGAGATAATGCCTCCAGCTGAGTGCAAGTATGACATTGCTTGGGTATTAGATCCAGCTAATTGCTCAACCATTCATGCAGAAACTGTAGATTGAAATTCAAGCAATGAAAACAATATAGTGATCATGACTGCTACCTTACCTTTACGACTGTCAGGATTCCATCATTGGTTTCTGGGTCAGTTTGGATCTCAAAGTTCCCTTGCCTGTCTCCCTTTATTGTGTATCTTACTCTCCACGCGGCAGTACCCTTTGTGTCTTTATCTGTGACGTGTATTCTGAGAGGAGTCATCCCGGACTCCCTCTCCTTCACTCGACCCAACCCCTGAAATATGCAGTCAGAAAGTGAGCCAACAAACCTTATAGGAGCTCAAAGTAGTGCTTTTAGCTGGTCCTCTTGATGCTTCTTAATACACAGCCTGAATAATGTATGGCCTTAATCAGCGTTTGTTCTCAGCTTCGAGTAAATCAGGGGTTGCCGAACTGTGGGTCCCAACCCCATGTAGGGTCGCCTGATTCGAGGATGAGGTCGTATGAACATTTTGGCAAAATGTTTTTGTGATTTTGTGTCTCTTTAAAATATGTGAATGTGGGCTATCTGATGAACATCACAACAGCTGAACTAAAAAATTAGGCATGAGAGGTTGTGGTATATTGCCAATATAGTCACGGCTAAACGCCATTGTTAGGCACCAGGCTTGTATGGGTGGGGTGCTGGGGACACTTTGTGAATATATATTTTGAATCGCATCAGAAAAAAAGTTTAGGAAACCCTGCACTAAATGGTGTTGGTGAAGGCAAAAAGTAATTCTTGCATTTAATTTTGAATAAACTGTAAACACCAATGTTGATTAGGTTCAGGTCTGCAAATGTATTGTAAAGTAAAGTATAATCACAATGATATGCTTTATATTATCGTTATTCTATTGGAGAGTCTACATGTTATAGAAAAAGTCAGTGCAAGTGTTATACTTAATATATTCTCTAACACTTTTTTTTTTTAAATCATAAACGAACGCATTTTAACAATGTACAATGCAATATGATATTTCTAGTAGAGATGCATAACTCGACTGCATTACAAAAGGCTTACTGTGACACCATTGAAGACAGGCAAGTAGTTGTTTTTGTCCAGAACATTAACGATGACAGTGCTTGAGCTTGAGAGTTGAACCTTCTCCCCACGATCCTTTGCCTCAACCACAATGGTGTATTTATTGGCTTTCTGAATATAAAAATAGATTCAATCTCACATTATGAAATGGTAAGCGTTTACATCAAAAGAGCAAAGAGCCTCAAAGGTGAGGTAAATGAACAAAGGGCTTTAATACCAAAAGTGCTGCATCTTATTCAGCTTCCATTTTGTAACAATGGGCTTGTAAAATGGAATTTGTTGCCTTTAGGTATGGCAGTCAACTTGCCTGAAAGTTTTCTGTTCATTATAGCCACGGCAAATATGACCGGCCAGCTACTTTGCAAAAAGTGAAAAGTAGGGAAAAGTGAAAATAGAGAATTAAACACTGATTTTAAAAATGGAAGAAAAAAACTAGGCTATATGTGTTTAGATGAAAGTACACAGCAACTAGATTGAATTCTGAGGTTTTTTGAAGGTGAGGTTTTGGGGAAAGGCACGGTGGTTACTGTTATTTGTTATTATATCTGTCACCACTAGGGAGAGATCAAAGTTAAAAGATCACTCCATGGTACTCGTCGATTTGTAAACAGTGTTTCAAATCATTTCAGATTCGGATTCAGATATGATTTTCACTTTTATTTGAATGACACCTTTCCAGATAGATCATTTTGAGGCAAGTAAGAAGGGATTTGATTTTAAGAATGCTACAATCAAGCTAGGAACAGATGTCCTGTCAATTTCATTATGAAATGAGCATAGCCCCTTTCCAGGGCTTTACAAAACATTTTAGAACCAAAGCGCACACAGCAGAGACTACTAAAAGAACATGCTCACTAGTATTTCACTTCTGATTGGCTAAAGCAAATTCTAATATTCTTCAAGGTTATGTAATGCTGCAGTACAGAGCCAGGGAGTGATGCATTTTTGTGCGTCGCTTTGGACAAAAGCGTCTGAAAATAAATGGAATGGAATGGTCAGTTTATGCATATACTACAGTTTCACAGCCTGTGCAAGTGCATTGTTCACATTTGCATAAGCAAAGACCAGAATTCTCAGCATTTTCAAAAGGTTTGAAAACAAAGGCAATTCCCACTGACAAAAGATGTTCAACTGCTTCCTAGGTACACAGTACCAGTTCTATTCCTCACCTCATAGTCCAGACATCCCTTGAAAGAGATTCTGCCAGTCTCTTCAATAAAGAATTCAGCATTAGATGTGATGGGGGTCACAGATAAGATTTTGTATTCAACTGTTGCATTTAAGGTGCCTGGTCTGTCGAAATCTGTGGCCATCACTGTAAGTACACTTGTCCCTGTGGGCAGATTAGAGAAAGACTGTGTTAGCACAACATGCATATACGTTGTAATCCATCATAATTTCAATAAGCTATGGTCAATTTTTCATACTGTAGCAATGTACAGATACACTTCATATTTAACACAACCTAATAAATTTGTTATGATGATGGTGTACAACTTCTTAAATAATTAATTTAAAATTATATGCATTTTGACAGCTAGCATGCAGAAAAATGCCACATGCATGTTTGGCCACAAATGCTTTCTAAAATATGAATACAGAATACAATCATGAAGGTGTTGTGTATCCTTTTGAAGGCTGTATTACTCATGATATAAAGTGTATTCCAGTTACAATGAAAAAAAAATGTAACCCCTAAAAATTACAAACATTTGATTTTGATTTTTACAATTATCACTTACCCTGTTGTTGTGATTCATCAATCGTAACTTCATACACTTGTTTCTGAAATGTAGGTACTTGGTCATTTATGTCCATTATGGAGATGTCCACTCCCAGCCTTGTGTCTAGTTCCTCATTAGACGCATTTCTGGCTTCGAATTTCAGCTGCACGCACATTTCAGGAGAGCGGCACGTTATTTTCATGACATCCTCTGAGCTGACAAACTTTTCTGCCACTTGAAAACATACTGCGTCTTACTAATTGTTAGAGAGAAAAATCCTGATTCATTTGAAAGTAAATTGGCATTTTAAATCTTGATTCACAGGGCACAGCATGACATTAATGGTAGGACTTATGGTCTAGGTTTGAGTCTGGCCCATGTCAGACTATAGCTTGGAAGCAGTCGATATTGCACCACCGGGGTTGGGGTGCATTTAAGCATTATATTATATCCATTCAGGGATATTCCAGGAGCCCACAAGTAACCATTTGTTATTAGTGAGAGAGAATGTACAGCTTGTGAAGCTTTAATACTTTTTTCTTACCTTCAAGACTCTATGTTTCTCAAAATCAACTTTTCCCAAAACAGAGATAAATCCAGTATTTTCATCTATTTGAAGTATCCCGACGGGCTCTTCATCAACACCATCTCCGAGGAGTATGAACTTCACCCGGTAATCTCGTTCGACATGGACCTGAGATGCATTGTGGGATCAGATGAGCGAGAGTCTGCGTGCACATACTGCATGTGCATGTACTATAAATTCACACAAAATATTTTATTCTTCACAACAATATAATGAATGATATTTAAGGTATTTATGCACTGATCCTTATCCTTACTTTTCCTAGCTGATATGGGAAAGGCCCAGGGTTTTCTTCTTCAATGGTGAATGAGTCAATGATCCAGGCTCTTTTGTGACGTGCTCGGCTCTCTGAAGAGGATGAGGTGACCATGCACAGGTGCTGGGGGAGGAATTATTTTGTCATTCTCATACAGAAATCCTACTTGCCTCAGTCACCTTCTGATACCACCTAATACTTGTTTCAGCAAATTATTTATTGCTTCCAGTAAAGCTATAACCATTTCAGATCATACACAGAGTACTGCATTTCAGGCTGGGATTCAATCAAATGTATCCTTACACTAAATGAATGAATCAATGAATTAATCTATTTGTCAATTTAAAAACAGGATTCCGTAAGACTGTTTAACAGTCTTAGCAGAATCAAGCAATCACTAAAACTTGGCAAAATGTTTAAGACAATGCTTGAATTAAAACACCAGCCACAGTGTGAATTGATAGTTAATTTAAACTTTTATCTGTATGAAATTTCTTTGGGCTTATGTAGTGGCTGCATTTGTACACATTGCACACCTCCCCCACGTGTCCAAAAAGTCACCTGGGCACTCTTTCTTGGACCTGAGAAGCAGTAAGGCTTCCTGTTATTGTAATTCTACTACAGTTAACTCTGTCACAAGACAAAGACCATGCCACAAAGATCAAGAAGTATCACTACTAAGCCTGTAGGATTTGCCTCAGGTAAATAAAGCATAAAACAAGACAGGTAGGATGTTTGAGTTTTGTATTTTTATACAGCCTTTTATTATAGTTCCTAAAATATAGATATTTTCAACTATTTCTGCAAAGTTATGATGCAGTGATTACATTTTTTGGCATGCGATGTGTGATTAAAAAGCAGTCTGGCATATATCCAAAACCCTGCCTGCTGAAAAATATTAGCCTTCTCATACATTTCATTGCACAAGTCAAACTTGTGCATGGTTACTGCTTCTCAAACCATGCAATACTTAGGAAATTGTTGTTGAAAGATGCTATACCAATGACTCAAAGGAAAGGTTGAAGAAAACTGGTTTACAGACTTACCAGTGTCACAACAAGGACTATAATGGCAGACTTCATGTTGCAGCTAAGCATAGTGAAGTGGTTGTATCCAGGGTGGTACGGATTTTGTATCCTGTTTGATCCAAGCAGTTGCTACAGCCTTAGATCTGATCCTTTACTTGTCTTTGCATTTTTAAGATTGGAGGGATGAGCCAGTCTGTAGGAGTATGTGTGTGTGTGAGAGAGAGAGCGAGAGAGAGAGAGTGTGTCTGAGAGAGAGAGAGAAAGGGGGGGGGGGGGGGGGGGTGGGAACCGAGTTCAAACCATCTCCTCCAGCCCAGTGATAAAATACACTGAGAAACCGGCCTGAACAATACTTAGGAAATTGTTGTTGAAAGATGCTATAACAATGACATAAAGCCTGGAAGGGTGTATCTGTTTTCACAATCAAGACAAACACGATCATTCTATTCAAATAAACTTTCTAGTAACTGAACTTTACCATCAACATAATTAACTCAGCCACAGCCTGAAGCAAGTTATTCGAGAAAACTCTGCACGCATTGGTAAACAAGGGAAGTGAGAGGAAAATATAGAAGCTGACTTATTCCTTTAATAATTATTGTTTCAAATGTAAAATTTAACAGCGTTGATGAGGATATAAACAGTGTTCCAGAAAGTTCACGTATCTGGTCTCCAGAAAAATGGATCACATCACACAGCAAAATCAGAACCAACAGAGTTTATCTCTGTACAATAGTGATCACAGGTGCTCTCTTACAACGAATGTACCAGACAGTTGATTGCACACTGAACATTGTACTGTGCATAATAGCAATAAAAGCATTTCACCATTAAATGTCTCAGAATAACTAATCTTTTTTAACCTTTATGGAAATACTTATGACTCAAAGGAAAGGTTGAAGAAAACTGGTTTACAGACTTACCAGTGTCACAACAAGGACTATAATGGCAGACTTCATGTTGCAGCTAAGCATAGTGAAGTGGTTGTATCCAGGGTGGTACGGATTTTGTATCCTGTTTAATCCAAGCAGTTGCTACAGCCTTAGATCTGATCCTTTACTTGTCTTTGCATTTTTAAGATTGGAGCGATGAGCCTGTCTGTAGGAGTATGTGTGTGTGTGTGAGAGAGAGAGCGAGAGAGAGAGAGAGTGTGTCTGAGAGAGAGAGAAAGGGGGGGGGGGGGAACCAAGTTCAAACCACCTCCTCCAGCCCAGTGAAAAAATACATTGAGAAACCGGCCTGAACAGTGAATACATCCTTCCTGACAGCAGTAAAAAACAGAAAAAACCTCAACATAATGTAAAAGTTAGGAAATAAATCATGTAACATTTACGTTTTAAAATGTTCAAAGTCAACAACAAATAAAGATGGCTAAAAGGCTTTGCGTGAAGCAAAAAGTATTCCTAAATACTTTTTTCTATATTGTAGTGGGCAAATGGAAGTTAAAGAATGGTAAACTCAGTATTCTGGAAGTTTCCTGTGATACTCTCAGGAAATGGGTAGAGTTAAGTACAATCAACAAGGGATGAAGGCTGATCAGCAAATGGCACACAAGCACTCATGATACAGGCAAGTAATCTATGTTTTGTGGTTTCAAAAACATGAGTGGGCCACAATGGCATATAAACAACTTCAAAACTGAAGAGATACTATTTATAAGAATGAACAAAAATGTGTATTCTTAAACTGAAGAAATACCAAATTTCGGATATTTTTGTAGTTTATTGCCACAAAAACATTTGGAACATTTGGCAAGCATATATGCATTACTTCAATCTGACCTAACTCAAAGTAATGTGTACATTTAAGGAAACCAAACAATAACAATATACAATCATTCTAAAGAGTATAAAACTGATTCCAGATGTTAAACTTAAAAGTTGTGAAAAAGCCATGGTTCATTCAACTTGATTCATTCAACATCCATTCTTAACATTTTAAAAAGGTATTTTTGCTTTTTTCTTCAACTATACAGTTTGGCAAGTTGTTTTGCATTAAGAACCTGGCAAACTACGTATGTTTGTAAAGAAATAGATTAACATTTGAATTTAATTTAAGTATAAATTAATGAGTGAAGCAGATCAGTTCCATGTTGAATATTGTCGCTAGAACAAATAAGAGCGATATAAGAAGTCAAATTTGAACTAATGTTGTATAGTTCAAATTTGACTATACAACATTAAATTCATAAAGGGGATCAACAAAGTGAACTGCAAGAGATTCTTCAGGTTGAGTTCTGTTAGTAGAACCAGGGGACATGAATGGAATTTAACAAAAGGTAGATTCCATAAAGACATTAGGAGGAATTTTTCACACAGAGTGTAGTCAATGTGTGGAATAGCCTGCCAGGTCATGTAGTAGAGGCAGAAACTCTGGGGATTTTCAAAACTAGGCTTGATACAGTGTTAGATAGATATTATCTAGTCTGCAGGTAATTAGAGCACTAATTTAGTTAGGAAAATGGCAAGCATTGTTGGGCTGAACGGCCTGTTCTCATCATTATATTGTGTTATGTTATGTTATTCATTACTTTTGGAGGAAATGCCTCTACTGTACAACATTGTAGCACATACCCCAGAAACAAAGAGGTGTGGGATGTGTGTGATCTCATCACCAAGGAAAACAAATCCTTTAAGATTTTGCAGATAAGCACCATAAATCACACCTTAAAAGCAAATGAGATGTTTCAAATTTCAAAATAAAAACAGCTGAGCTGCAACTAAATATCTTTTGCCACAGTTCTTTGACTTCGCACAAGTGATACATATTTGGTCCAATGGTCGTCAGTTACCATAACACTGGAATCAGTGTTTCATTTCAGTGTTTCTCAGTCTATAAGGTCACACAATGTTACACCTAAGCTGTGTTATTCCGAGGAAGCATTTCTTACTCATGCCATACATACTTTCTAGTAAAAAAAAAAATAAAAAAAAATCTGAGTCATTGTTTGAAATACATGCTTTCAAAGGTTTCCTTTATGGTTTAGAAAAAACTAAATCTTTAGTTTGTGAGTAAACAAAGAGACCACTTGCATTTAATTATGAACTTAAGGAGAAATTGAATCCAGGCTTCTGTATTAGTATGGTTTGTTTGAGCTGGTTATGGAGCCAAATCAGAACAGAAGGCACGAGAAGGCACAGGAAGGAACCCAGTCGAAACATTCTTGAGATGTTCTCAAAAAAACCAAGCCTGGCAAATTTTGTAGCTGTGACGGGGAATAAATTAGGCCACACCTCAAGGTGGGGCTGATAAGATGTGAGTCCCCTATGTTATCCTCAACTAAGAACTTAATCACAACAGGATTTTCTGTCCTGGTTTCCCTACTGATATTTACATTGGAGACTGTATTTTATATACCGTATTTTACACTTTGTGATTGTCCTCTATTTGATCCAGTCCTATTTCACATAGAGACTATGCTAGTCACATACCGAGGATGTCCTTCCTCCTGGCAGAGGGCTCACCAACCACTGTGGCTAGTGGTTTTCCAGTCATTAGCCACTCAAAATTTACACCAGCCAAATGTAAATATAATGTGTTTATATTGATTTAATAACATCGAAGCTTTGTTGATGAACGTTGAGGCTTTGTTTATGCACTTTATTTTTACATTGCTATGACAATGCCAGCATTGGCATAACTGAATGAAGGCCTTTCCTGCAATGGTCCACTGGATTAAAGATAATGTCAGAAGGACATACAAAAAACAGGACAAATGGACATGTTGGGAACGGTTACCCAAACTTTCCTAAAGTTCTGGGAATGTTTGGGAATAAAAATGTCAGCCAGGTAAAGGGTTATGAAGATTTATGACCAAAATTTCAGATTAGATATGACAGCTGTGGCCTGCTCCATTAATGGACAACTCACGTTGCAGACTGGGCAGGTTTTCTAGGCCAACCAACTGCTTCAGCGGAGTGCTGGGTGGGGGATGAGTATCTCTGCCAGTTTAATGAATTTCCGATCCAGTTCCAGGAGGTCTTGTAGCGAAAAGTTGGCTTCTTCCTCATGGGTGCAGATGCTCTCCAGCTCTGCATCAGGGCTTAGATCTCCCTCGTAAGCATAAACTCTGGGGTTGTAGTCGCTCAGCTCCTGACAGTCTGTTAGGGAGTACTGCAGTACCTGCAAATGGAGAGGGGTGGATGCACACAGAAATGAGGGGAAATAAAATCACTGAGCCAATGAAAGTCAGATTTCAGAGACAGGAGGGAGAACAAGCAAAAAATGTTAGCTGTGGTTTTAAGGGCAAGCCTCAAACTGCTCTGACATACATGTACATAAAATTATAAAACATACCTGTCCAAGCAAAGACCACAGGACTTCATCTTCCTTGGTGAAACCCCCATTCACAGGCAGATAGTTATTTCTGGGGGATTTGAAGTCCTGTCAGAGTGACTGAATTTTTAATATTGCAAAATCTAAAGTTTCAAAAAAGTTAAAGTAAACCACTCATGTGATTCAGATCTAAAACAAGTAGCTTATCAGTTATGCATATCATATTTACAGCATATGTAAATGGTAAATGGACTGCATTTATATAGCGCTTTTATCCAAAGCGCTTTACAATTGATGCCCCTCATTCGCCAGAGCAGTTAGGGGTTAGGTGTCTTGCTCAAGGACACTTCGACACACCCAGGGTGGGGTTTGAACCGGCAACCCTCCGACTGCCAGACAATCGGTCTTACCTCCTGAGCTATGTCTCCCTGTCGTGATGTTTTCTTTGACTGCAACGATACCACAGCTGAACTGGTTGAAATCTTGACAGACTAGTTTTTGGCTCCAAACATAATTAAAGGTCGTAACATTCCGGCCCAACACTGTAATTAACCAGGCATTGTTGAATTACACATGCACATGCATTCAGTTGGTAAATGGACTGCATTTATATAGCGCTTTACAATTGATGCCTCTCATTCGCCAGAGCAGTTAGGGGGTAGGTGTCTTGCTCAAGGTGTCTTGCTTCGACGTGCCCAGGGCGGGGTTTGAACCGGCAACCCTCCGACTGCCAGACAATCGGTTTTACCTCCTGAGCTATGTCTCCCCGTCATGATGTTTTCTTTGACTGCAACGATACCACAGCTGAACTGGTTGAAATCTTGACAGACTAGTTTTTGGCTCCAAACATAATGAAAGGTCGTAACATTCCGGCCCAACACTGTAATTAACCAGGCATTGTTGAATTACACATGCACATGCATTCAGTTGGTAAATGGACTGCATTTATATAGCGCTTTTATCCATTGTAGGTCCACCCATTATGTGATTTATGAAACCTCACCCATCATCCATTAACTCTATGGGGGTGTCAGGTTGATGTCAGGTTCTCTTGCCTTTCTTTTTTTATTGGATCTTTTCATAGGATTTTTGACGATCAATGCGAGTGGACCAACATACATTGTTAAAGGCACCAGGATAGACAAGCAACAATCTTTATTTATTTATATATGTTTTATCTTTGAAAGCTTTTTCCACTCCTATCAATAGGTTAAACAACTAGGCTACTAGGCTAATAGGGAACACGACAGGAAACAACCTGCGGCTGTAACCATATACCGATCTGAAATATACAGCTCAGACACAAAGCACGAACCAAATTCTGTTGCAGGCCATTCAGCCACTCTCAGTTAAATAGACAACAGTTTTAATGCCTAGAATCAGGCGAATTAAAGAAGACTAGAGTCAGTGAAAAGGCACTAGACATTAGATAACATTACTAGGCTTTAGACTACAAAAACAAGGTGTTCATGCACTGGGGAGAGAACACTGCTTGCAAGGAGTAAACTTTTGATCAACCAAGATACAAGATAACCAGAACAACTTTGTTCCCTGCTCAGGTGTGGTGCCACCATTACATTACATTACATTACATTATAGGTTCTTAGCAGACGCTCTTATCCAGAGCGACTTACAACAAGTGCATTACAAAACTCAGAGACAAGCGCTTTACAACATTCCTGCAAGAGAGCTACAATAGGTATAACTTTGCTTAGGTATAAGTGTGAATTGTACACCCTATTTTTTTTTTTTTTTTTTTTTTTTTTTTTAGAAAAAAAAATGTTAGAGGGTAGTGGGGGGTGATGAGGTGAGATGTAGCTTGAAGAGGTGAGTCTTCAGTCTACGTTTGAAGACGGCCAGGGTCTCTGCTGTTCTGACTTGCACAGGAAGGTCATTCCACCACCGTGGGGCTAGAACAGACAGGAGGCGTGACCGGGTGCTGGTGCGAGCCGGGGCAGGGACCAGGCGACATGTGGCAGCAGAACGGAGAGGTCTAGCTGGGGTGTAGGGTCTGATGAGTTGACGTAGATAGGGAGGGGCTGACCCCCTGGCTGCTTTGAAGGCAAGCACTAATGTTTTAAATTTGATGCGAGCCATCACGGGGAGCCAGTGGAGGGTGGTGAGCAGGGGGGTAACGTGGGAATGTCTGGGGAGGTTGAAGACCAGACGCGCTGCTGCGTTCTGGATGAGTTGCAGGGGTCTGATAGATGATGCTGGGAGGCCAGCAAGCAGGGAGTTACAGTAGTCCAGGCGGGACAGGACCACTGCCTGGACGAGGAGTTGGGTCGAGTAAGTTGTGAGGAAGGGGCGGATCCTCCGGATGTTATACAGGAAGAACCTGCATGAACGTGTCACTGCTGAAATGTGCTCGGTGAGGGACAGTCTGTTGTCCATCACCACGCCAAGGTTTCTAGTTGAGGGTGATGGTGTGAGGATGGTATTACCTAGGGAGATAGAGAGATCAGAGAGAGGGGAGTTAAGAGCCGGAATATAAATGAGCTCTGTCTTACCTGGATTGAGCTTGAGATGGTGGCGGACCATCCAGCTCTGAATATCACTCAGGCAGGCAGTGATGCGGGCTGAGACCTGTGTGTCAGAGGGTGGGAAGGAGAGAAACAGTTGTGTGTCATCAGCATAGCAATGGTAAGACATACCATGAGCTGTGATGACAGGGCCAAGGGACTGGGTGTAGAGAGAGAAGAGGAGAGGACCAAGGACCGAGCCCTGTGGGACTCCGGTGATGAGGGGGTGTGGCGCAGATACTTTACCAGCCCAGGCCCAGGCTACCTGGTGACTATGATGATTCACAACCTGGTTTAGTTTGAGAATTGTGCATGAATAATTCAGGTCAATGTATGTGGTCATTTCCAGGGAAATTGCCATTCAATTCACAGAGGGCTTTTGGAAGGAAGTCAGAGAAACCTGTTATAGGCGCAAGTGTAGAGGTCCTGCAAAAGAGAACGGAAAGAAGGGCTTGCTTTGACTGTTAATCAGAGTGGACACTCTGCTGCTGACCAGGTTTTACATGAAACAAAAGGCTATTCATAGAGAAAAATAAATCTTAGTAGGATATACGGTATCTTTATAGCCTTCTTGATTCACATCTTTCACCACGCATCTGCAACTAGCCACAGAAATTATTCACATGAAAATGTATTTTTTTACAAAACAAATAGGCTATGTATATGCTGTTATCGTCTGTGTCTCCAAAATTGCTGTTCTTTGTTAAATTGAAAGCTGTTCTTCCCTTAAAGTTACAGTTACAAAAAACTATACTACATCATGCTCAAACAATAAACATTAATTTAGATTTCACCCAATTATTAATGTAAACAACTGGCTGTGCTTTACATGCATTTTCGTTGACTACCTCAAAATGTACTCGTATCACTTTTGAAAGGACAAGGTTGTCATTTAACAGGCTTAAGTAATGAAGAAATTACCAATGAAATTCAATTTAGCATTGCTTAACAGCTTTTATTCATTAGTCTGTTGATTGACAAGCAATGACTCACGCATATTTAAGATTTCAAATCATTTTCCTAATCAGAACATCATCATTGCAGTGTGTTGGGTCCAAGCAGTAGCTATTAACCAGGTAGGGCCTACCTGGTGTAGCTGATAATTGAATAATTATATTCAGTCAAAAGTCACCAATAATTAATGTGTGGAGAAGGGTGTTTTTGTCCAAATTTATCAAATTATCAGTTTAATATGCCAGAGAGGCAAATAATTTTGGAAAGTCACAACATTTATGCTATTAAGTTAGGACTCAAATCTTGAAGTTATGAATACAACATTTAAGACAAGGAAATATTCATTTTGTAACAGTTTATTTAGAAGAAAGTTCAGAGGCACATTTTTAAAGTGGTTTTACGGCCTTGTCTTGTTTATATGGGCTCTGCGTTGTCATCACTATAATAGTAGATATTTCAGGAATTTTTTAAAAATGATCCCACTTCAAATATTAAAACATTTCCAGTCTCTGCTTTCGCTGTGCTTACAACACAACTGATGCATTAAACTTCTCTGAATTTCAGGAGCATGCACACAATGGAAGGGGAAACATGTATGCTGAACTTTGGGACTAGCAGAAGACTGGCTGGGGACCAGCTAATACAAAACTCCACCACGCTCCAATCAAGACCTTCCTATACTTAATATGCAGCAAATCCCATGTTTGTGTGATACTTGGGAAACCTGCATGCAGCTGCTGACTAATTTACATTACCAGGTAGTGTTAAAAATAAATGTGAGGTCAAAGGTCACTGCTTAGCAGACTTCGTAAGAGGTATGGCATGGAATGTCTTATTTTTAGTCAAATTGAATGCATTTAAAAAAACAATAATTGATTTTTTAAAGTATACGAACTTTGATTTAAAGCTGTAAGTTTTTTAAACTAACAAAGGTATAGTAGCCAGATGATTTTAGCATGGCTTCAGACAACTCTGTTCATCAGACTCATATGAAAGGACAGAATACAAAATGGAACTGGGAGACTATCCTAATTCTGAACTTGAAACATAATCATGTAGACTGGCAATATGTTGCCTTCATAAAGGTTTTCCTACAAATTTCTTTGCCTTCATAATTAAAGGTGTTCAACTTTTTGTCAACATATGGCTGTCATAATTACCTTAGTTATGCAAATAAATATTAGGCTACCAATACTCAATCACATTTTGAATTAATTGAGACATGTCACGCAATTTAACATTTCAACCATGCAGATATGTTGAATAAATACCTTTTTATGGTATTTATACTGTTCACTATCGCAGGCTTCTAACAACACAGGTTTTAAAGCTGTTAGCTTAAAAAGTTCCAGTACAAAACATAATTCAATTAAAAGTTCAGTGTCAAGTCCCAACTATTTAAGTGTTCACACAATCTGGGAATAATCCTGAGCAGTTTGTTTGCACAGCATCGAAGTTATCATGGCTGCGTTTATCCACTTTATAACTGCATACAATGACACAATGCAGTAACAAGCTAATTTGACAGCAGCTATTTTCTTATTTTAAAAATATTATTACAGTTTCTAGGATGCAAGCTAAATGAAGATATGATACTGAATACCATGGAAAAAAGTAATCACACAATTTCATCTTTGCTTACAGCAATCTACTGTATTAATATTTTCAGTCTTAATTTTCAGATCATGAGTGCTATACACAAAGAATATTACTACATATCTTCAAATAATCTTAGTGTGACAGTTGTCAGCTGTGAACAGGGGGAAAAACACTATTGTCAGAGGAGCTTTGGCATCTTCTGGTAGTTGAAAAAAAGGAAAGGGCGAAACCAAATTCACTCCAAAAATTAAAAGGTGTGAAACCTGTACTACAAAAAAAAAAAAAAAAATTGAAAAAGGAAAATTAATCACCAGAATCCCAGCCAAGCGGTCTGCTGGCATTAGTCAGGTTCTCTCCTTACAAACCTGCCAGACCAATCGGCCAGCATAGCCTGGCCCCTCTTCGACATGGCAACGTTTTGGGAACTTCCTGTCCCGATCTGGATTCAGCTCCAATGACTTTCTGCCTTACCCCACCTCTCACATCAAAACTGCTGGAGCTGATCCAGGGTCAGTCTACAATGACTGGTGACTGTTCGAGGTTGACTGTTCGAGGCTATGCTATGAAGAGACAGAAGGCTTCTCCTCCTCTTCATCCTTGGTAGCGAGTGTGGCCGTGAGCAGGAGGTGGTCCGAGTGTACTTCCTCCTCATCTGATTGGATGACAGGGGTCTCTCCTCCCTCTTCACTGGGGTCCAGGCTGCAGGGGTCAGTTGAGGCAGAGGACGTTGACGACATTCGAAATTTTGTCTCACAGCCTTCAGGCACCAGCAGCGAGATCCCCTTTGTCAGCCCCTTCTCCTCTTTTTCATCATCATCCTCATCATCATCATCATCGTCGTCGTCGTCATCACCTGCATGAAAATATTATGACAATGGATTCCTGGGAACCGTAGCTACCCACAGAAACTCACACTGCAAAAAGCAAGCAATTATTAAGTATTTTGTCTTTAGACTTGAAGTCTTATTTCCATTAGTTGTTTGCTAAATAACACAAAAGAATTGCCAACGAGGTGAGAGTTTGACATTTCAAGATTTGTCAATGATGCAAAACAATTTCACTTCTCAAGCAAAAGTAACTTAAAACAAGCTAAAATTTTCTATTTGCGGTTTTAAAAATAAGAGTTTAAGTCTCAGTATTTATATCTAGAACAATTAAAACCGATAGTACCTCTCATTTTGCACTTTGTCTGGAGCACACCCACCTGGCAGCAGGGAGGGTGACACACCCTCCTCAGCCCCCGAATTAAAGAAGACATCCAGGGCATCCTGGTCTGAAATGTCTATGTGTTCCATCTGCTCCAGCATGTCCACGTTCACCTCCATGGAGGAGATGCTGCCAATCGGGGCTAGAGGAAATCACACTATCACTCTCCTGTACCTCCCCTCAGTCTATCATACTTCACCTGTTCAACTGCCACAACACTGAGATTGAAACATTTATGTTGTTGTTCTTACAATTCCTAACTATTCTGAATATTTACATTTCACCTGAGGACATAAGTTTCTGTACAAAACCAAAAATATATAAGAGATTTCAGTCATCATATTAGTAATAAAGTAATTTTGTAGAAAGGGATATATGGCTGCATATACATACTGCACATCTGCACTTGTCCAAGTATGTGTGCGCGCATGTGTTTGTGCGTATATGTACGTGTGTGTGTGTGTGCTTACAGTATGTGCTTGAGTGTGTGTGTGCCTGCATGTGTGTGCATTTGTGTGTTTAATGTTGTCTGTGTTTTGTGTGTATAAACTTACGTCTCTTGTGCTCGATCTGCAGGTGAGCAGCAGACAGGTAAACATCCACATCGTGCTGAAAGACATCTTCAAAGAAACGCTGTCTGTCCCGGCGTTTCATCTGCCGCGTGGCAGCCGGGATCCTCTGAGCGTGCTCGGTCTCCGCTAGCAACCAAACAGATTAATGCATATTGGTTAGTTACCGACTGTTCCTTTACATTTTTACACATGCACAATTGATCCCTATGACTTTCTTGTGTGCTTTACTTATTGTCATCTTGTGTTGGCAGTGAAACTTGCAGGGAAAAACAAGGCCTTTCATACCTTTCATACCAAGGGCTTTGTCTAGCCATTACTGTCCTTTACTGAATCAGACCACCATTGAAGAACAGGCTAACAGAAATGTCAACAGGAACTTGTTGCCATTACGTGAGTTGGCAGACATTGCTTATCTTCCTTTTACATTGATATTAATACCTATTTCTTCCCAATGAATGTGGGAAATCATACATTATACACAGTTCACTATGGACTGATTAAGAAACCTATCATAACAACATGAAATAAAATGAATGCTGAAATTAACATCAGTGAAGTGTAATGGGAATATATGCATGTAGAATTCATGAAGCATTGCATAACAAGGAAGATGTGAAGATTAGATTTCTGTGTAATGCGATATATGATCCTACATTGCTTCTTTGGAAATCACATGTAACCACTCTGTCCTCTTATACAAGCACTTGTGTAGATAAATATAAGTGCATTTATCACGCTAGTTTTTTCATGAATGAGAGCTCTTAGATCCATTCAGTTCTGACAGTAAAACAGAACAATTCTATACCTGAAAGCAATGCAAACCAGAAACAAATCAAATTTAATTGCTCTGGATGAATTAGGGGCATTTAATAACACCATAAATATGAGCTGACAATTACCCAACAGGCTATATCTCTTTAAAAACATTTTGGAATATGTTTTTGACACTGGATAGGACTGTACTAAAGGTTACAGCAGACATAATTGGGTGAGAGGGGAAATAAGGAAAGAGAAATAAAAACTGACTTAAAATGTCTCTTTATTCAAAACTTTTGGAGAGAAGTTGTGTAGTAATATCAAGTCCTGTACAAGAATGTACATGTGTGTGTGTGTGTGTGCGTGTGCGTGCATGTGGGAAAAAAACAAAATAAAAAGAGCAGTATATTTTGGTGTAGTGCTATATACTATGTAGAAGGGAAAAACTGAATCTGCCTTTCTCATGCGACTCAAGATGATTATCAAACTTGAAACAAGCTCTTCCGCCCATCAATACAGGCGCACCACGCTACCCATAGGGGTAAATGGCCCAGGCTATGGCTGGCAGCATGAGAATATTTTCACATGGAATCCATTGGCCATATGGTCTTGCGGAAAGACAGGGATTTAGGGGAGGTGGTACCATTCCTTGCCTGTTCTAATTCATTAGAGCTGTTCTGAAGGCCCATAGTATTTTTCACAGCTGTTGTGCTGGATCAGACCTCCAGCATCTGGCCTGAGTCAGAATCTCACTGGCTGGTGAGGCTGTGCTGGCTTGTCCTGCTGAACTCAATGAAAATGTGGAGCGCAAGACAAATTAGCCTCTCCATTATAACATCTACCCCAACAAGTTCACAGAGAGGAGTAGACAGTCTGTCGCAAAGGTCTACGCCGCCCTGGTGGAAATTACAACGTGGTTAAGCCTGTGGCACAGTGGCGCACAGTTGCCCCGCAAGGAGGTGGTTTCGGGTTTGAGTTCCGACTGGCCAGATCCTGTTTGTGTGAAGTTTGCATGTTCTCCCTGTGTTCACATGGGCTGGATTCCAAATGAACATAGCCAGTATTACAGCATGTAAAGTATATTCAGATTAAATCAAACAAACCTTAAATCTGTTTATGGAGAAAAAAAAAAAAAAAAACAAGAAAAGGAGTGGGATGAAAATTGTGGTGCCAGGGCTTGAAGTGAGAGCATTGTTTTTTTTGCAGAGTAACGGAACTTACTAGTGCTGAGTGGTTAATGGTTTTTCAGCTCAGTTCCATTTTGGTTCAGTTTTGGGAATTTATTTAGCCAGATTAATTCTTTTTTAGCAGCACTAAATATCCTCGAGTGAAAGGGTTAAAGCCTCCTGATTTTTCCCACCACCTGTTTACTCCAGACCAGTCTAGGCAGCCAAGATTTTTTCAAACCATGTTTGATTTTGTCAGCCAACTCTAAGTTCACACAGCGAGCAACCCGGTTGATGGGTCGCATGAAGTCCACACTGCTGAGAGCGGGGTAAGAGCTTCCTGTTGTGTCCTATTAGCAATCTTGTACACTTTGTAACAAACACAAGCAAAGTTACATTCTTCTGGAAGGAATATTTTTAAATGTCATTTACATAAACACAATTAATTAATTCCTTAATTATAAAAATAAAAATAAAATTGTTCACCAGGAAGGCAAGAAGTCAGCTTAAGTTACAAGTCTATTTTCTCATAGTTTGATATCTTCCTGTGGTACCTTCATTCTTCTGCACATTTCTGCACTGTCAATATATTGAACCTTTCTGAATGAACCATCTGAGGATTTAAGCGTAATTATAATCGGCAGGCAGGGATCCAGCTAATTGGATGAAGCTTTTAAAGCACTCTAAATTGAGACTAATGTAAGGATTATCTGAGCAGTGCAGTGGGAGTTTATTGCACTCAGAGGGAAAGGCTTGCATGGGATTTACCAGCTGTAGCTTCCTCTGACACAGAAAACATATGTAGGCTAACTGACACATTGTATCATGCACTTGCTCAGGAGATGGCCCAGCTATAGAGATACATTGATATTACAAACACATGCTATACATTTTTACATGCTGTCCATTTCACTTGGGAAAATGTACTTCACTACATTTTCCCAAGGGTACAAGTGTAGCACCATACTGGATATGCACTGCAGGCATTCACATGAGAAGCTCAGTTCTTTATTTAATAAAGCAGTTTGCTTCCACTATACTATTCTTTATTGGGCACCATAATACTTTCTCTTTATATTAATACTCTTGTTTTAGAGTTGTTTGTCACTTAACCCTGATACATCTCCATACTGCAATGGCTTCGGTGCACATCATGCTCATAGGCTTGCACACACTAACCGCAACAGTACTAATACACATCACACTCATAGGCCTACACACAATATCCATACATCAGTACCGGTATACAACATGCCAAAGGGCTCACAAAGAATATACAAAATGTGCCACAAATGCAGACTGGGCTCTGATATTTTTTCTTATCTTAGTCGATACCCTTCCCTTGTGGAAGTAGCTGAAATTTTAAAAACAAAAGGTGATGGCAATGAGATCATCTTGTTAGGTTTTGACAGACGTTGAAGTTACCAAATAATATAATGGAAAATGCTAAAACTAGATGTAAATTATCTAGCTGTAGTTCTTAGTGTTTTCAGAGTTGAGTTGGCTACATAAAAATATTGGACTTCTGGTCACCCTGAAGGAGTGAATTGTCTTTAAACAGTAGCCATCGACTCTGAGCAAGACTCTGGTTGACACAGGCTACGTGTATTAATTTTAGGCTGCAGATTTCCATTTTCAACAAAGCTTTATCAGAGATAGCTAAATATACTCACTGACCCAGAAAGCTCACATTGACCCACTGTCCCAAAACCATTTTCAGGGAATTAATCTGGTTAAGCTATTAGGTGCAATCCAAAGCTTTAATCAGGAACAAGCGTGCACTGTTTGGCCTTAGAGAGCACAAATCACAGAGCTTAAAGTTTCCTTCCTGTTACCAGAACAGTGATTTTATTTGAGTTTTCTAAACAGGTTGTTCTTTCAAGCATTGTACTTTCATTGATAAATATCTGGTTACTTTTGAATTGGTTTATTTAATACAATAGAAATAATGGTGGCACTGCAGCATAATGTTTATGAACCTGGGCTTGTAACTCCAAGGTTGTAGAAATGATTCTCAGGTGAACCTTTGCTGTAGTAATTTTGAGCAAGGTGCTTAACTTGAATAGACATTAAATATTCAACTGTATAAAATATTGTATGAAAGGAATATGAGATGTTTGTTTATCTGGATAAAAGCATCTGCTTAATGCCTAAAACAGAAGCATAAATGTAATTAATTATTTAATTAAATTGTAGTGTTAAAGACAACAAAGACTGTGCTGGTTGATTAGCTGCTGTCCCCACAGTTAATCCAAGACGTTTACTGAATCCAACAACTCCTAACAAGGAGTTGGAAGTGGGTTGTGCCACTATTTTAAGAAAGATGAGCCGCTTCTCAGACCCGCATAATCCATACACAGGAAGCTGCTGCTGGGATAAGCATATAAGACAGTCAGAGAACTGTCTGGCTGACAGCAATGTTCCTGGATATACTGAGAGATACTGCCATCCCTCTCTTTGTCTCTATGCCTGTTTTCATATGTTTATCCGTCTGTTCCTTTGTCTATCTCTCTCACAGCCTGAAATTCAGTGCCTTTATAATAATAGTACTTGGAAGCATGATGCCATTATATCATTATCATGGGACTGTGTAAGACATGTGGCTATTATAGTTGCACAGCATATTACTATTTCACAAGAGATCCATTTATTTATTTAGGAAGCCAAAATATAAATTATGAAATATAGAAATAAAAACCAAATATTCCCAGAAAGGAAATGTTTCAATGTGTTTCAATGCCCTCTGCTTTCATTTTTCTTCTCCTTCCTCCTCATTGGTTTTTATGTTCCTTTCATACCCTTCCCTCCTTTACTCTCCTTCCCCTTCCATCTGTATACTCTCTCTTTCATCTGCTGTTGGATGATACACAAGATCAACATCAATAATGTTCATCTCAACCTCCAGCAAAGACCAGTGAGTTTCACTGTGTAAGATTAAAATGAGCAATGTCCTCTTTATCCATCAAAAATACTTGTTTAAAGACATGGTTTTCTGACATGGATATGGTTTACGGGCAGATAGCATAAAATAATCCGTCTCTGGGTCTAACAGAAGAGAACATGGACTGTGATGTTCACGTAACAATTTTTTGCATGTAACCAGCCATAAACACTGTCTTGGCCACTATGTGAATGGACTGCTCTGTATTTGTCCTTTGTGTCCAAATTTGGGAGAGCCCTTACCTTGTGGCCGGACGCAAAGAAAGCTGAGATGAATCTGAAAAATATTCTCTTTCATGTCTTTTGCAGCATGCCATCATTCTGTGAGGAAGACCCCCTGTCTGAGGTCACATATTGCACTTAGGCTTTTAGTGCTGGCAGCGATGCCATTTCAGGATGCCAAACATTCCTTTTCTCCCCATCATCACTCTACTGCAATCAAACACAGCAAACCATTGATTTGTACACCATCAACCAATAATGATAGTCGTGGATGACTTCAAGCCTTTATTTATGGATACAAGAAAGGTTTGACTCCATTTGCATGATTTGCCAAGAATAGCCCTGAGTTTGAAAAAAACAAGCTTTGTTTCTTCTCTAGCATCTTATTTTGGGTCATTTCGCGCATTCCACAGGGTTAATTGGAGTCCTTCTACCCCCTCCATAACCTCCATGCTCTCACTATGTGGTGTTGTTGTTCAGAACTTGCACTACATGTCCATAGTTGGGCAGAACAGTGAAACAGCTTGCTTTTAAGCAAACTCTCATTGGCAGATGTCCCATCACTCAAGGATGTGAAAATGGCTCCAAGTATGTGAGGAAAAGCAGGAGAAATAGAGAACCCTGAAATCAGAAGTGGCATCTGCCTGAACTCAGCTCTGCACTCCATTAAAATGTCTATGTCCACCATTGCTGAAGCTAAGAATGTTCCAATTTGCTGTATCATGAATACAGTATGCACAATGGGGTATAACGTTTATCTAGCTTTTTGCTACAGTCGCTCCCAGAAATTATAAAAGGGAAGACTCAATTATCATAATCAAAATATTAATCCCTGGGGTTCTTATGACAACAAAAACATTCAACAAACGACACCAGTATTGTTCACATCCATGCCATGCAAATCTTCCACCTTTTTAGTAATTTCAGTAAGAAAGTTCTTAGCAAAATTCCAGGTATATATACACCACAAAAAAGACTCCAAAGTAAAAATAAAAATATACACAATCCAAACAGTCGCAAATCAAAAAAATGTCTCAGCAAAACAAAAACAGCCAACAACAAAAAAAAGGTTGATCTCACCAAAGTTTCCACCATTAGTAGAGTCCTACAATGATGGTCAAACAAACACAGAAAACAGGTCCATTGAATCCAACAGGAATGACAATCCAAAGAATCCAATAATCCACACAAGCAAAGTTTTTCAACCTTGTGTTTTCAGATATTTTCTCAAGACTTTCTAGCAGATCTGCTGCTTGAGAAGAGAAATAAAACTAGGCCTCTAGGCACCATTTTCCTAGTTAATTAATTGTTCCCTCTCTCTACCTTAACCAGCCACGCCCTTATTCTTTCCACTTTTTCCCTCCATTTTCTGAACTCCTCCCTTTCCCTCCAACCTATTTCCTCAGGGTCCTAGATTGAGCCGATTTAGCTCATTCTAAGAATAAGTAAATAATTTTATGACAAAGATCAGCCTGATCTCCAAAGTATGCCATGTGCTAAATCTTCTAATGAAGTGATGTCAGCCATAGTGATGAAGGACTAAGCTATGATTTCTGTGCCCTATTTATAGCAAATTGCGTTTATGTGTTTTATGGAATTTATATTCAATTGTAATTAAGCATTAGATTAGATTAATTGGGATTATGCAAATGAACCATCACCTGTTTTAATGTTGAGTCCAGTTGTGGTTTTTTATATAATAATTTGGACAATTATAATATTCAATTGACTTATAATTAACTCAAATAGTTTTGGTACTTTTTTCAATCAAAATAAAAGATGAACGATTGGAATAATAAAAGCACGAACACTTAAAACAAGCTTTTCAACCATGTTTTACATGCAAACAGTTTAGAGCACTCGTGTAATTTATTCAGATTTGACTTTGATAAATCCCACATTGCATCAATGCTTTACGAACAATTTACGATCAAATTTGTTCGGTTCATGCTTGATAAATGAGGTCCATTGTGTTTTTGTTGTGAATTTCTCATTATATAATAAAACTTCAAACGAGGAACCCTAGTCCCTAACCCAGCACTTGCTATCATTGTGATTAAGTTTGTTTAAGATAGTGTTTAAACCATAATTTCATGAAAATATGAATATGTTTGGGACTCCAATGTTTATGGTGAGTCCAAGATATTTCTTACATTTGTCCGACTCTAGAGAACTAAGTAGCCCCAATATTTAACAAAATTTCACATATTTATGCAATGATTTGAATTTTTAAAATTAGGTAAATGGTTGATTTGATCTTCAGGAATGCAATTCTAGTATTAACTCACTTTTGAACGGACAGTGATTTTGTGAAATGGTTAAGTGTGAGACATGTATCTCAAGCATTCAGGATGTACTGAATAGATGTCAGTATGTCTATTCTCTTTGTGACATTCAAGATGAAAGGAAGAAGGGAACGGAAGAAAGATATAAATGACTGAGACCATAGCCAGATAGATGGTAGACTGTGAGATCTGGCTCCACAAATTTCCTCTTCCCAGAAGCAAGGTTTTTTTTTATTACAGGGGTATTTGTTGTGCTGGTGGGAGTACTATGGATTAGGGTTCCATTCCAGAGGGAAAGGGAATTTTCCGGAAATACTGGGTGGGCTGTGCATCCACCCCCGCCCCTGACCCGCTGGCACACAAAAAGAACCCAAATCCTCTAGGCCACTGGAAAAGAACAGCCCCCTTTTTCAAACCGGGACAAAACGGCAGGTTCACCGAGGTGCAGGGATTGGTCTGGGCCTGGCTCTGGAGAGGGGAAGCTGGTTACAGGAAGCGCTTTATTCGGTTGGCGGATACACACAATGCAGACAGTGGCTGTGTTGTCCCTGACAATGAAAGCGCTTCACTTGGGTGCAGTCATCTGTGCAGGATCCTGCAGCTTGAATTGTGCACTTTAGGACAAACTTGCTCTTAAACTGGAGTGGCTTTAACTGGAGTAACTTTAAATTCCATACACTCATTTTCTCTTAGTTAATACATTTTCCTTAATTGCATCTGCATGGCAAAACATTTTTCATTGTAGGACACCAACTCATAATCCATCTTTTTCAAACTGGCGGTCCAAACTGAGAGGCAGTGAGTTTTTAAAAAACTATTTAGTACTGGAATATTTTCATTCTCATGGAATGGCTGAAACTGTAGATAAATGGGCCGGGAGGGGAATCAGGGGAAGTGCTGTGGCTGGGCTGTCAGTCAGCAGCCCTCCTTTTCCAGACAATTATAATCAAGCTGCTGGACTGTGGTGGCTTACTGTAAAAGTACAGACCACCTCCCTCCACAGTGCAATCACCCCTCACACAGCACAAACAACCAGTGGGCGGTAGCGACAGCCTGACCCTAAAAGGCAGGAACAACAGCCTACAAAAAGCCTCAGAAAAGCTTTTTGCACTTTTAAAACATATTTTACACGTTCACTCACAAGGGCCTTGCATTCTTTTTCGGAGTGTAATGTTGAAGTGAACAATCATTGGTGGATGCTGCAAGGTGACTAAAAGCATTCCAGGGCGGTCCGAATGAATCATTCAGTCTGATGAATCTGCTCCAAGGGCACTTTTCCATCGAAATGCAGGGCCTTTCTTGTCTTGCTGGAAGAAGCAGTTAGAGTCACTGCCCAGATTTGTGAGTGGCTTGACACAGTCCAGAAAATGGCTTTACTGAGACAAAGCCTGTAACCCGCTGACGAGTTCATTGGTTGGATCTGACAGGTTGCGCACAGTGCTCTAAAGCATTTTCTGATTACTGAAAATACTGCTGATCCTTGACCACGGTGACACACAAAGGCTCTCTTTGTGTGAGCTGGCTTCTCTCTCTCATCCTTTTATTGAATGACAAAATGTTAAACCCCATATTATACAAGCCCCAGGTCTGCTCTCTCTGTAACAAGACAAACCACAGTTTCATCATTTAAAGTGGCTCATTGTCAATGTATTTGTGTATGAGAGAGTGAGAGAGTGTGCCACAGAGCGTGAGGAGGGTGGGTGGGGGGGGGGGGGGGGGGGGGGTGGGACTGAGTGTTGGAGGTTTATTCTTTTCATTATATCCCTTTCAGAAATCTATCTTAATTCAACAAGAACACTGCTAAATGTGTTCTTAATGCATAATATATAAGAAGGTTAAGTTAAACCCACATTATACAAGGGTCAAAAGCCTGCAGTTTGCCCTCTCTGTAACAAGACAAACCGCAATTTCATCATTTAAAGTAGCTCATTGTCTGTGTATTCTGTATTCTGTATTTCTGTGACAGAGAGGGAGAGGGAGAGGGAGAGAGACAGAAAAAGAAGAGTGAGGAAGAGGGAGAAAGAGACTGAGTGTACAGTGTTTATTCTCCTCATTATATCCCTTTTGGAAATCTATCTTAAGTCAATGCAAACACTGCCAAATAATACATAATTCATAATCTCCAAGAAGGATGCATTTACACTGTATATCACTACACAAACATTGAGCCTTAAGACAAATGAAATGCAAGATTTATAGCGAGTCATTTTCATTTAATCACTGTAGGTATAAAGCATGGAACACCACTCAGTGTAATCAAGTTAATTTAGCCAGAGTTCAATAATGACACTTTTCTCCAAGGAGCACAATGTGCTTCTAAGTTGTAAAGGTTAGGGACAGATGTAGCCCAATAACTAGGGGTTGGAAGCCCTGTTAGCTCAATCATGGGTGTCTCATAACACTCAATAAGTGTCTCTCAGCGGCTAGCGAGCAGAGGAAATTTATCATTTTGAATGCTGAGTCTTTACTGTCACACAGCAGAGCTTCAACAGGAGAACACTAAGCGGGAGCTAACGTGGAGGCATGCGGCACCCCTGAGCCCCTGGAAGAGGTGGGCTGAGACGTTATGTCATGTGTTTTGGTTTGTGGAGGAGTGGAGATGTCTGCCCTTGAAACGGAGACGTGCTTCTCCTCCTGCGGGTGGGTAAGATGGGTTTGATTTCGCCCTGGATATGTCACATAGTTTATGTGGGGGAGAGAGAGAGAAAGAGAGAGAGAGAGAGAGAAAGAGAGAGAGAGAGAGCATATTGTGGTTGCATTGTCAAGTATTTGTTGCTAACTCTCTTTATCGTTGCTCTATTGTTTATAAACTGTAAACTTTATAGTTTTTCCTCTTTTATATTTAAATGAGCATAAAATAAAACAGTGTTCCAATTGTGTTGTCATGTTTTCATTCAAATGTTCCACAGTGTGCCACAGTAGATTCAATAAAGGGCTACAGTAGATTCAATAAACATTTATATATAACTAAACTAGAAGCAAGTTCTTTTTTAAATAAATTAAAATATTTTTTCAAAGATATAGACAAGTTTCATGTGTTTCATTTCACTAAAACTAATTTCAGTGAACAATAACAAATCCTGACTTGATTAAGAGTCTAGGTTTTTTTTTTTACTTGAGGCTAGAGTTTCCATTTTGCAATTTGACTCTGTTGTTCTGGCTCCAGTGCAACAGATGGCTGGAGGGCATGTTAAACCGTGTGATCATAAACACAGATTAAGTTAACTCCTCTGATAAACCGATGCGATTAGCGTGTTCATGCCGGGTGCGAGCAGGGCGAAGGCAGGGAGAAGAGTCACGGTCTGACTCTGACAGCGCTGTCACTGGACCTGCTGCAACACCAACTTTCTCACCTCTGCTCATTTGGACTAAACGCAGGAGGGCTCCAGATGGATTACCCACAATCCCTTTCTCCATCTCTTCGAGGCCCTGCTGTTCCAACCACGCAGTCTGCTGATCCCTGAGTGCTAAGAGTGCCTCAAACTGCAGGGGACTCATTTATCCCATCTTGCAGACAGTATGCTCATTTTTTGTAATAATATGAATTTAGCCCCTTTGCCCCAGCAAAGACTCTGACTATCAGAGTTAGGTGAGCAATACCTAGGATTCAGCTGTTCCCCAGTAGGCCTGATGCCTACCTAGGGAGCACATGTGATGATATTTCACAGAATCTATGTTTGTCTGATGATAACATCTCTCTTCAGAGCTGTGTAGAGTTTTTCCCACTCTTTAGGTGAAATCACCAAATAAACACACACGTAAGGGCCTCTAACTTTAGTACTCAATAGGTGCAGTCTCAGTTCAGAATCGTCCTCCCCCATCTTCACAGTCGGAGGGTGTGTCTGGTGGATGCCTTGCAGCTGTTTGAGATGACATCCTCCCAATTACAACCTGTCATCAGAGCCCGCTGTCCAATATCACAAAACCCGAGTGCAGAAACACACGTGCTGCAGTCATACGTGGATATCCTCCAGTCACCATTCTGACACTCCCTTTCCCTTTCAGACACTTTTATTTATGGATTTTCTCATCCACCCTAAACCTCCAGTCTGGGAGTGAATTATTAATGGTCAGGGCTAAGGGGGCAGAGGGGGGGTGAGCACGAGGAACGCTCAGCCCCGGCACGGCCTGTCTCACGGTGATATCATTGTTAACCCACGCCAAACCGCTCTACGGGACAGCTGGGCTGCTTTTCTGGTTTGGTGCTTCTGATGCCCGTTGTCCTTTCTCAGCTCAGACACTTTCCGGGCATCACAATGGGAGCAGTGAGTGCCTGGTGTCACACTGTGCCCTGCACTTTCTGATTTTCTGCCTTCCGCTGTACAATCACACACACACACACACACACACACACACACACACACACACACACACACACAGTATTAACAGAGATTACATCATTATGAACCACAAGGAATCCTTTGGGGGGGGTTGGGGAAGGTTTGGGTTGGTGGTAAGATGGGTAAGGGTTACATTGACCACTTTCAGCATCCAGAAGGAGCCATGACATGAGAAGTAATCATAAATGTATTTTTATTTTAGATCCTCACAAGAAAAGAATGTAAAGCCCTCATCCTTCTCTGTGTTCTGTGGAAGCTTCATAGACCATCAGCAAACAGATCTGCTTTAGAAACCCCCTACATCCTACACTCATCGCTGCAGTCGCACCAGTGTGTGTTTCCTCTGGTCTTTACAGTATGTTCAGAATAAAGTACTGAATAAAGGAGCGCCCCTATGTCTGGTGTCTTTCCCCCCCAGTTCTCTGTAAAGGCTCACCCTTGCATGACTCAGAGCTCACAAGACTTGAAATCATCACTGCTGCCGCTCCTTCGTTCTTTATTTCCCAGAGATGTGGAGAGTGTGTCAGGTTCACCGCCATATCTCATATTTCCAAATAGGACCTTCCAGCACCAGAAACAAGGGCAAATGTAACTAACAACCCAATCTTCTAGGATCCCTATTTAGCAGGACTGCACGCCTCTCCCCACCTCAGGAGGGACCTCCAGCTGCAGAAGACTTTAGACTCCGCCCTCTGAGGGGTATCCTGCCTGTCTTCAAGGACGGAGATAATGGAGGGAACAACAGCAGCCTCTTTTAGACACAGATATGTACATGAATGGGTTCCTTTTTTACACACTGGAAGCTGTCATTCAGTTCTATGTCACCTAACATCTAACATTACATTTATGTGGGTGAGAGGGTGGGATGACTGGAGCCAGAGATGCGTGTATATTTGGATCACTGTCTAGGACTGTGTGCGCACGCGCGCGCGTGTGTGTGTGCATGCTTATTTGTGTTTGTGTGTACGTGTGTGTGCCTGTGTGTGTGTGTACGTGCATGCGCGTGTGTGTGTGCGTACATGCTCGTGTGTGCATGCGTGTGCACGTGCATGTGTACGTACGTGCGTGTGTGTGTGTACGTGCATGCGTGTGTGTATGTGTGTGTGTGAGTGTGTGTATGCGCACATGTGAGAGAGAGGGAGAGAGTGACTGAGAGAAAGAGAGCGAGCATGTTTAGACTGAGAACTGTAAACTACTCCATATAAGCAGTGAAAATACAGGGTCACTTCACTCCTCCGCTCCAGCCCCAGTTTGGCTCCTGTTAAAAGCATTGTTCTGCTGATCTTTAGTATATGCCTGTTTTTCCACTGCATGAAAAAGGACAAACCACAGTAAACCCATGTGACTGGGAGTGACTGGATCCAGTATTTTCTAAGAAAATATAAAGATGTACTCTGTGCGATGAATGCCACACGCAGGAACAGACTACTCCCGCGGGAGTTAATCCTGCAGAAGGAAGGGATGGTAAAGAGTGTGTCACGTAGCACACTCCCACACACTTATGCATGTACACACCCCTGCACAAACACTCATGCTTGCACATACTGTATACATCACACACATACACAGAGAAACATGTATGCAAGTGGGTTATTTGTCATCCCAATGCCTTTGGTAAATTGGTATATTCTCAAAAACCCAGGTGAACATGACCAGAACACATGGTGCTGCCTGTAACCCAGTGTCACAGCAAATCAGATTAAACTCAAAACCACCGTGCCAAACTGTGTGGCACAGGCAATCCAATACTCCTCTAGTGAGACTACAGGGGTGGAGCCACTGCCAAGGCCTTGCAGTGTATAGTAATGGTGGTGGGAAATGGCTCAGTCTGTAATTGGAGCTGCCCTCCACCTGTCAACCGGCGTGTTAGCACACAGCTGGGATGGACCAAACCTGCAGCTGGAACCCTGCAACTTTCCATCACCATGGTAATGCTGCATTGCCCATTCAAGTGGCAAAAGCAATAAAAAAACTTTTTAAAGTCAAATCAAGAGGAAGGCTGTTCTGATCAAAAAACTACAAATGATCTAAAAGCAAGTTCTCAGTTGACCCACCTAGTTAAATAAAGGTAATTAAAGGCCATGAGGAAGGTACACAAGTCTGCACTTCTGACTGCCCTACCATAAAAAGGAAGAAGAAAACACTTTGTGGTCCTCAGAGTTTGATGCTCCCAGGGCAATAGGACCACTTGTTGTTTTACCAACCTCAGTGCTCTGAAAGTCAGACATCCACACATCAGCATCCTCAGAGTCATTACTGTGAGCAATATGAGCGAGGCTAAACTCTGCCATTGTTTCGGGACAAGTGAGGGTTGGGACGCGTGATAAGTGAACCCTAGTGCTACTCTGCGTTGTGTGCGCATTGTAAAAAGTGAGTCCCCTCATCTAGTATCAATTCACACACCCACATCCATACACACTTCAGCTCTATATCTGTCTACACCATCTACAAACACTCGGTTACAGCAGCATCATCTTTACATCCACACACAAGAACACATACTGTAATCACAGAAATAAACCAATGTAAATACACAAGCTTTCTTTGTCAAAAGGTGTTATTTCATCCAGTTAAGCTGGCTAGTAAATCTGGACATTGTCTCCATAAAAGCATTTGATTTACCTCTACAACAATGCTCCAAACCACAGAGATGAAGAAATATGAAGACCAAATAAGGAAAAGATCTCAGAGACACCCCTAACACGACATTCCTGGATAGACTGTGGTGATCCTACAGAGACTGGCTATTTCTGCCTCAGCCACAGAGAGACAAGTGGGCCGCATGCGACACATAAACCTACTTAGACCTTAAACCCATGTGACGTACAGCAATGGAACACTTTTCAGAACACAAGATTTAGAGTTCTTAGGAAGGTGTGGAACTTTTCTAGGAACTCTAAATTCCCTTTTGCAAAACTAATCCTAGGGACCATTTCTAATTATTTATTTTATACAACCTCATGGAAATTCACACCATAGAGCCATGTAATGCAGTCAGGACATTTGTAAGACGCAGAATCTAAACTCGACTTGTGGCAGGATGGGTAATTGGTTAGAAACCTGAACACTGGTTCAGTTCCCAGGAGACACACCACTGTTGAACACTTGAGCTCTCCCATGAGTACTAGACAACTTCCGAAACAATGAGTGCATAAAAATGGATGACAAGTATAAAAAGTTTGTTACTGTTTAAGGATTATTGTTGTACAGCCCATAAATATACAGATTATTTGTTCAAAACCGTGAAAAGAGATGATAGCTCCAGACTCACCAACTTTACTGTGACTTTATTTCAGTTTTTGGGAGTTACTCACAGGTCAGACGCTTGCTGTGGAGATTGGACCCAGATGAGGTCATGGTCCTGGCGATACTCGGTTTGAATCTAGGTGCGAAGACAGTTGGGGACATGCACTGTGCGAGTGCCGATCTCCTCTTCGGGCGGGTGTCAGCAGTGGCAGGAGGCCTGGGACCAACGGAAGATCATCTTTCCCCTGTTGCTGCGCTGAAGAAGCCAGGAAACCACACCAAGCAGCTCCACTGACTTTTGTGCACTCACAAACCGCTCCCCCTCCCCGTGCCAGACTGGGCAGAGCTGAGCTTCTCTATCTGAGGACAGAGGGCTACAGCTCAATGGACAGTACCAAGTGAACACTCACATAGGGGGAGGGTCCATTCCAGAATGGGTGTCTTGGGAAGAGGGAACCTGTTGTTACATAATCAGATGGAGCATACCAAGAATTCAGGGAAGCTGTCTTTGTTATATTTTGGTCTTTCTGCTTTCAGGATCATTTGCTGTGTGGGAAATGTGAAGTGACAGACTACAAGACTATTCATACATTAATGAAGATAACGCTGCTATTGGTGAATGCAAAAGCATTTTTCAGACTCTGCTTGATAGTAACATTGGATACCTTTTTTCGTGCAACTTTACTGGATCTTAGAAATCTATACATAATTTAGATGATTGCTTTTTGGTGTTTCTTTAATCAAATATCTATGCTATTATAATCTGCATGGTAGGGAAAAACATTTTGGTATTTTCCAGAACTTGGTATTTATTATCTGAAAGGATTTCCTTGCATTAATATTAATTATATGATATTACCATGTTACATGATATATCAATAACAGTATTGATTTAAAAATAATATTCATATGATTATGTTATATTACCATTATTTTACACATATTTGTAATAGCCTTGTAGAAGACATTGTAATATAATTATTTTATTATTGATACAATGCAAAGGAATAATACAAAGGTCCTGATTCAGGCTCTTCGCTACAATACTCTTCACTATAGAAGTACTGGTGTGAGAACTCATGTTACATGTTCCAGAACTTCTCCAAAACTTCTCAGATAGGAAGGTGATGTTTCTTTCATTAGGGAAATGACATATGCAATCACAATGCGAACAAACTACTGCTCAACATGAGCCAGAATGAGTCTGAGCTATTGAGTGTCATCTAGTGGTGACTCTTGAGATGTGCACTTCAAGGCTGCAGCAAGTGACTAGTAGATCAGGACAGGGACAGTATCTGCCAGACACACGACAGCATTGAAGTGGAATATAATTGCACACTTCTTGGTGTGCGTTGCTATATCCTTACTCTGAGCAGCACTCCTCTGAGGTAATGACTGCACAGCTCAAATTGTGGACTGCTGGAGTGAAAAGAGGAGGACGGTGGTGGAAAGTTTGTCAGAGGAGAGTGTGTACTGAATTTAAGCAGCTGCAGATGAATGAGATGGGCCAACAGCTACCGTTTCTAATTTGGGATAAAAAGTTGCAAAACTAAGCAGGGGGATAAAGGCGACTATAAAGACCAACCAGGAGACTGGTGCAGAACAGGAGACGGGACATTGGGGTACAAAGCAAGGCTGTCAAAATTCATATGAAGACTTTCCTCAGTTGTAATTCCCACATCTCCTCTCCTCTAAACATATTGATTGATGGTGAGAGGGAGAAAACAATGGTCTTGAGCTAATCAGCATGGACAAAGGCTGAACCCACTCATTTTTCCTCCTCCTCATTACCAAACTGCTTGTTGTGGGCTCCATCTAGTGGCTTGTTATTCATACAAATTCATATTTTTCACACAATAATTTATTCCATTGAACATGTGTATGTGCCTGTGTGTGTGAGTGAGTGAGTGAGGCAGGAACATTTGTGCATGTATGTTTGCGAGTGTGTGTTTGCCATCTCTGTCAGTCCCAGCTTCCTGTTTGAAAGTGCAGAGTTCTCTATAGAATCTAAGATGTGGCCAGTGAGTCATTCCTGGAGTGTTCTCATTCACACACAAACACTACCATCAGCATATTTCTGACAGCACCACTGTCTGTTGTCATTACATTTAATTTTGGATTTAGAAAGTTTATCGCACACAAGGAAGAATGTTTGAATGCTAACCGCACACTGCAAAAACATATCAGTCTTTATCATATAAACAATGATGTATGTGTGCCTGAGCAGTTTATTTATTATTATTATTATTATTATTGTTATTATTATTATTATTATTATTATTATTATTATTTGCATGTTTGCATCCTGCTTATAACGTGAAGACTGATGTTTCTTTGCAGTGTGCTGCTAATATTCCAGTTTTTTAATTTTTTTATTTTATTTATTTATTTTATTAATTGTTGGCCCTATGCACCTGCAGCACTTTTGGACAACACTTCTCTACCTTTTGGAACAGGAGAACATAAGAAAAATAATGTGTGCAAAACTTTCCTGGTCTCTTTGGAGGGGAGAGAGCAATCCACTAGTGGTAGCTTATCTAAATGATGCTGCAGGACCAAAATAGAAAAGATCTGAGCTCCATCTGCACAGAGTGAAGTCTGCATTTTTCAACTGTATCAGAGCTAAAATGGGCTTCCGAAACCAATCACTGAATGACCATAAACACTCTTTTTATACATGAATTTGTGTAAATTTGCTTCATTTTTCTTTGTGAACACACAATTTATAATGTAATGTTGAATGATTGTGTGGTAGAGAACACAAAGGCTCTGGCCATTACCTTGTCTGCTATTCCTCTAAAAAAAAAAAATTATTTGATCTCATTGGGGCAAATCTGAATTTTTTATTCATCGCATACAATTTCATTCAATTACGATGAAATCACTATTAAATAAGTTTCAGCTTACAATGGAGTTCTAGAATACGTAACCTGCTGTACCACAGTTCAGTAAGTGGCAGTGTGGGTGGTTCTGACTCATAGTGCCAACAGAAAATTGCATTATTCAGTCATATTGGAAACTTAGGCGGGCTAACACACACACACGCACACAGGCACACACACACGCACACACACCCAGACACACAAACACGCATACACTCACCACACACACACACGCACACAGACACCCTTTTGCACAAGAGAGTAGTGGACCCTTATAACATCAAACTGGACACTTGGACCATTTCCTACAAATCTGGACGCTATTGCACAACCCACTGACAGAGACAGCAGGCAGGTAAACAGATAATTGAGGGGAAACAGGTGAGCATCAAGTAACGGATCAGAGAGGGCATCCCTGTAGGGATAAGCAAGGACTGTTCTCCCGCCTGAATGATATAAGCGACACTTTCCCTCGTGTCACTTTGACAAAGTACCAATGGAAAGAACCATAACTATTCAGCCGCCTACGCTGGCAGCAGGTTGAGTAAATTCTGCATCATCAAAAAGGTGTTATAAAATATGTCCTGCTGTTACAGTCGACAAGGTCTGGTTATTTTTATTGAAATATTAAAAGCACTGTATTGAACACCGTATGAGTAATCACAATTTTATTTTGGCAGTTACTTTTAAAACATCACATTAATTTGAATGATGAGTGCGTAGCACTGTTCTCACATGCCCATTCAGTTTATTTTTCAAGCATTATGGTAGGATAGTTTGGCTGTTTGGAATGGTGGCTGAAGATGAAAAAGCTCATAATGAAAATTGTACCTGTGGAATATAATACTGTAGCATGCAAAGGCCTGAAAATGCAGAGACTCCATTGAGAAAATACTGAAGCAAGTACTTTCAGGAGAAACGTGAAAAACAAAGAATTATACGCTTCAAAAATCTGTGTTTTTCTTGACCTGCCATTGAGCAAATCAATAATAAATCAGTCAGAATTTCAGTTACGTCATTTATAATTCTGCTTCAGTTAGAGAAGTTGAACTTTAAAGAGCACGGAACAGCAGGTGAATGAATCATAAAATCGGAAGAAAATGGCGGTCTCTCTGAGAATACCCAGCTGAGTGATTCAGAGGGCACATCAGAGCGCAGAAGAAGACACACCATGACCCCATTCATTGGCCAAAGGTCGTCTCTGTGCTTCTTTCATGTTCTACTGTTACTACAGAGACAAGGAAAATGCTGCTTCACTTTGCAGTCTTTGGCTCAAAACAAAGGTGTAATAACCTCTGAGGCCAGTCGTGCTGCCGTTTTTCTATTCCTCCTCCCTAATTGGGCACTGATGTAAACCTGGGATGCCAGGTGAGTGGAATCTCTGGCCAATCATTGACATGAATCAATCAATTGACCATTAACTCCTACATAGCTACTGGCCTCTAGGGCCACATTGGGGTTTCCCTGCTTGAGGTATTTGGGTAAAATGTGGGCCTTTACAGAGGACCCGAAAAGACGTGCATACACCTGCATGAATACGTGCACCCGTATGTGTGTGTGCGTGCGTGTGCGTGCATGCGTGCGTGCGTGTGAGTGTCAGTTTGTGTGTGTGTGTGTGTGTGTGTGCGTGCATGCGTGCGTGCATGTGAGTGTCAGTTTGTGTGTGTGTGTGCGTGTGTGTGTGTGTGAGAGAGAGAGAGAGAGAGAGAGAGAGAGGCATTTATAAGTCTATTTATAAACACAAGTGTTGTCTGTCTCTCAGAATGAGAGCAGCCAGGTGAAGGCTGACTGTCTCAGCTTTCTTTTCACAGTGTCCCAGATGAATAGAAACAAGAACAATAGAAACTACAGGACAAGCATTTATTTATCCTCCTGAGACCCAGCAGAAAAAAAGTTTTTAAATTTTTTTTACATCATAAAGCATCTTGAAATGGCAAAAACATGTAGTGAAAATACACAATATTATTAAGTTTACTGAATTTTCCTTGTAGTGTGGGTGTCAGCATAGTAGAATATGTAATATTATTCTTGAGATGACTGGCTTATGTCCCGTACAAGGGACAAAAATGAATTGCTGGATCTTATGAGGTTATGCTGTGACATTTTTCACTCTGAATTCCTTCCTTTCTCCCGTCTCTGTAGAAAGCATGCATGCATGCATGTGTGTGTGTGTATGCATGTATGTGTGTGTGTATGTGTGTGTGCAGACCTTTCAGGCCATTCAAATGTAAATGATGCAGATCTAACACTTAGACAATGGCTTTAGATAACGGAGGAGTGCTGATCACAATCCTCCATTATCTAAGGTCACATACCATTGTAACTAAATGCCCTGTATTGGCATTTTCACACTTGTATTTCCACCTGCTTTCAGCTATTCTGCTCCGCACACGGATCAGCTATAAGACCATCGCTGCCAGTAGTCTCACTGTAAGAAGTGTAAAAATGGCTTGGAATTTGAGAAATTGTGTTTTGCCAAGAAAAAACCTGGCCTTATTTTTTGCAGCATTAAATTAGATTCTGAAGCAGCCTGAGGGGCTTACAGACATCAATGCAATGGTTAAATGTGTAGTCAAATCAACAGAGAAAAGATTTGTGTCTTGCGTTGGTGTCTCATCCAATATTCAAAGCCAGTGCATGGAATTCTTAGAAATATTGTATTATAGATGAACAATGAAAAGATGCACCCCATGCTGGCAGTTAATGGTGTCTCAGACTATTTCAGTCACACACACACACACATACACACACACACACACACGCATACACATCCAATGAGGTATAAATAAAATCTTTCTGACATACACACATTATGGCACACACTTAAACACACACATAACACAATCTACAGTGCCCAATCTACAGTCCCATGAAAAATTATTTGCCTCCTTTTTTCCTGCATTATTGCACATTTGTCACACTAAATGGTTTCATATCTTTGGCCATATGCAATATTAGACAAATATCAGCCATTCAGATGTGGACTTGCTTTTGTGTTTTGGTTCATTGTCTTGCAGCATAACTGAATTATGCTCCAGCTCATAGTCAGATGACTGGATTTTCTGGTGCAGAGCAGAATCCATGGTTCCTTTAATAACGGCAAGTCGTTCAGGTCCCAAGGCACAAAGCATGCCCACACCACCAGACTACCACCATTGCATTTAACTGTCATATGATGTTCTTACAGTGAAATGCTGATTTGCTATATGCCAGACATAATGGGACCCATGTCATCCAAAAGTTTCGACTTTTGACTTGTCTATCCTTAGAACATTATCCCAAAAGGCTTGGGGGATCATCTAGGTGCGTTTTTTTTTTTTTTACAAATGTGAGACAAGCATTGAGGTTTCTCTTGGTTATCAGTGTTTTACACCTTGCTACTCTACCATGAGTCCTATTTTTGCCCAGTCTCTTCCTTATTGAGGAGTCATGAACACTGACCTTAGCTGAGGCTAAATGTTAGTTCTGAGATGGGAATAACTGACTTGGGTGTGGTCCGAGTAAAATGCACGAACAGTGCAATGCTAAACCACATTATTTATATCACATTCACCTTAAACTGTAGTAGCTCCTCAGCATTGTGGATAATTTTTATATTTAATTTTAATATTTATAAATCCTCACAAATCCCAAAATGTGTTATACCATTCAGCACTGCACTTACAGCACTTCCCTGTGTTGGCACAAGAAATACAGCCCTATAAATATATGACGAAATGTGTGGGAAGTGAAATTGTAGCAGGGTATAAAATCACAGACAGGGCACCGTCTCTATGAAGGAACAGATGATGGCACAGAGTAAAAATTAAAGATGGGTACGTGCAAAATTAATTTTCACTCTTTTTTCACAAAGAAAATGCAGCGGTTTATTTTGTTTAAATTTATTTTTGCAAATTAATGTCTATCTGAGCTTCCACCTTTCAAAAGCTAAGTGAGATAGAAAGAGAGAGTGCAAATCCATGTTAGTTTTTCTTGGCCTCATACCCTTCCAGTCTGCAGGTGAGTAGCTTGGTGAAACTAACGAAACCCATAAGAGATACGAAAGGCCTCTTAGATGTGTTATTCCGATGTCCCACATTAGCATAATTGTCTCATTTTGAAACCACTTGCCAAGATTAAGGCACCACTTCAGACAGAAAAATTTTGCGACGCGTGGTGCAAACATGAACGCATCGTATAGTTTTGCCTGAGTGGAGGTGACTGGTTCACAGGAGACTGCCACCACAAATAATTCTACAGTCATAATGATGAGGCTCACATTGGCTAAAAGGGAGATATCCGCATTCTGTAAATAGTCCAGCCCAGTGTAAATAGTAAGAGTAGACCATAAATAAGAGTATAACATGGGTAAAATTGTGTTCCAGGTCCCTTGTGCTGAATTTGCAGCTCAATATAATGACAGGGCTTTTAATATGTATGAAGGGATGAAGACTGTTTTCAACAAAGACGGAAAGCACCATAACCACTAACTCAGTAATTCCCCCAGGTTAACAATGTCTGCACATAGGACTACCGATCCCTCCCCAAACTTGCAATATGCAAAGAACACACCACATCAGAAAGACAGGGTTGCATGGACACACGTTATCGTAAAAGCGTTTGAAAAACCTTCAGTAATTTAAACACTACACATTTACAGGCCAGTATTTATTTTTAAATATCATAATTATATGTTAACTATCTATGTTTCTTAGCACTGTTGGGCTAATCAATGATTTTGATTAGACCAATTCATAAAGGCCTACCTCATCCAAGTAAATGCTTTATTGGGCGATTAAATGCCCTTTAAATTGTTCAAAGTGCAAACAATTTGTGTGTACTAGCAAAATACTAGAGAAAGTTTGACAGTTTCATAAGTACATACCTATAGACACCATTTCCACTGGCAGACCACTCCTGGGACGCAGTGCCAGGATGTTCGTGGGTGCATTCTGTAATGGGACAGTCCCTGCTGAACATGATTCCATTCCCTGGACCCCCAGAACAGCGAAATAACACACTTCAGATTGCAAGTACTGTCACAAGTATTTGAATAGAGCCAAAAGCCCCTGAAAAATGCCCTCCATTAGATATGTCAGTTAAGCAGGCATTACTCAAATGGGACTGCCCCATTTGAGTAATGTGTACCCCAGCCCAAAATAAAGCACCCTAAACAAACATTGTGGTGTCAGATGAGATAAAATTAAGTATGAAGAAAACATTTTTCTCAGAGTGCACCTGATCAGATCATTTATGGAACTGCTGAATACGTTTAATCTGGCTTTAGAGCAGCAGCAGTTTCTGATTTTATTTGAGATGTCTTTGACGTGCGAGCGCCTTTTTCATGCATGTATGTGATTTTATACAGTGCACAGACACAGCAGAAAAGATTCCCAAGGTTTTACAGGAATGACAGTGGCTGAATGCTTGAAAGCTACATGGTGCATTACTACCTCTTTTTTTAAATTTTATTTTATTTTTTATTTTTTATTTCTATTTTACGCTTTTATCTAAAGCGACGCACAAAAAGTGCATTTCATGGTCATGGACAACTACACAACACAGGTTCAATAAGATACAATACTTGTTTTGTACAGCTATTTCTAGCCAAGAACACAGTTTAGTTCACACGGTGAACACTATTCTGACCTAACCTCTGCAAAGCCAACTAGGTAGAAGAATAAGCTACAGTATTGGGACAAATACAAATTACCAAAAAGTGCTGGGATGGGGGGACATGTAGCAAGTGTCATGAAAAGGGGGGGGTGGATTTAGAGTGAAATATACAAAGTGGTGGTAGTTAGTCCAGGTATAGTCTGAAGAGATGTGTCTTCAGGCCACGGCGGAAGGTGGGTAGAGAGGGAGAGGTTCAAAGAGGGACAGGGAGTTCGTTCCACCACTGGGGAGCTAGGGTGGAGAAGCTCTGTGATCCCTTTGGTCGGGTGGGAGGGGGTACAAGGCGCCCTGCTGCTGCAGAGCTCTTTGCCTCTTTGTGCTTGTACAGAAACTGAAAAAGCAATTGCTGCTGCTGGTGTTTCAAAAACGATGCGTTATATTTATGTTGCCCTTCTCTTATTTGCATTCTGGGCAACATGTGCAGTAAAAACATAAGAACAGTAAGAACAGGCCGTTCTGCCTCTCTATATAAAGGTTGAGATTTAGCCTGTAGTCTAGTTTACCCACCATTGTATCAAGTCTGGTCTTGAACATCCCAAACTGTCTCTTCTTCTATTGTAGTCCTGGCAACATTCATTAAAGAATTCTGTGAAGAAAAAACGCACCTGTCAATAATTTGTATCTATGCCCCAGTGCTCTGCAGAACAGAGCCTGACCTGAAATATCTTCTGCAATTTACTTTATTAATCACCATTTTCTAAATGCAAAACCATCAAATTAATCCTTCCTGAATCTCCCTTTGATAAGCCTGAAGAGATTTAGTGTTCTGGTGTGAATGAATAGGTACTTGCAGCTGCCTGTTTCTGTATGTATGTGCATGTGTGAGTATGGGAGGCTGTGCATGCTTATGCTTGCGCGTTTGCATGTGTGAGTGTGTGTGTGAGTGTGTGTGTGCCTGTGCTTGTATATTTGTGTGTGTGCATGTGTGACTGTGTGTCGGTTGAGATGTAAAGAAGCTTATCGTCACTGGTGTGGGTGTGTAGAATAGGCTGTGGTGAGCTCACCACCTCCAGTCTCAAACGTCAGATGTTACAGATATTAGTTGTTTCTTCTGGAAGCAGCTCCTTGGGTGGGCGTGGTGAGTGCTTGAGGGTAGAACTGTGTGAGCTGACTGATCTGGCTCACCTGTCTCACAGAAAATATGGACAGACTCACCCCAGATGGCTTTCAGACACTCCTTTACAATTTGCTTCTATGATGGGATGACAAGGCACTGTGCCTTTGGCCTGTACGTGTCTGTGTGCGTATGTTTGTGTGTGCCTATGTTTGTGCAAGTGTGTATGTCTATCACGTTCTATCTCCTGTACTCCATCTATATATACATGATAAATATAAGCTCAACTGTATATAACTTTGAAGCATAATTTTTAAAAATATTTATACCTATAATTTCAAAAATGGGTAATTGTTAAGGGGGGGGGGGGGTCAAATATCTTTGCTTTCATTATCTGTATGTCTCAATGTAAAATTCAGAGTAAAAATATAGTTTTAAATGATTTAAACGTAAGATGACAAGGTCGTAGCGGAGTTTTGAATGGTTGGGCGTCTAGCTAACGTTACCTCTGCTGTTATCTCTGTAGCCCTAGCCCCGCCTGCCCTGTTTGTTCCGGAAATGCTGTGAACGCAAAACAGGAAGCAGGGCAGACAGCTGTCCTGATTGGTTGTTGAGATTCAGGCGCGGTGAAATTTGTAGTGGTTGATTTCAGAACCTGGGGCAAAGAGACTGGGTGTTTGTCTTCGGCCGATTAATTGATTGATATCTGTTGGGATGTTAAGGAAATTTAACCAAATATGAACAAAAAGGTTCTTACAGCAAACTTCCATGCTGCACCTTTAGTGAAGCTTATGCATATGGGGGCGTGGCCGACTGCACCGCATGACGTTACAGGGATACAAAAAACAGTCCAGAAAATATGCAGGCAATCGTTGCTCCTGCCAACCTTCTGTGGGTAGTAAATTATTTCATGAAGAGACTCACTCAAAGTGACTATGTGTCTACCTGCATGGCTCTGCAGCACAAAAAAGTGGAGATTTCCTGATGTGCTGTGCACAGCCTTGCATGAAGACTGAAATATTGGTGAGACTCTCGTGTTTCGGTGTGTAGGTGTCTTTGGGGTTTTTTTTAATGCACTATGGTCAATCAGAAACTCAGAGGTTAGCGGCATCAGCTTTTTCGCTTGTTTGCTTTAACAGTCATCACCCAGGGAAACAAATAGTGGTTGGCACATAGAGATGGGTACTACACATTGGTGGTCTGGGTTTCCAAAGCACCAAAACAACACATTTAAGGCTATTATTCTAATTTGTGACCCCAGGTTGTTCATTACTAACCTAAATACTTCATTATTTTGTTGGTTTGTTTGTTAGATATTTTTAACCATTTTCTCTCCTGCATCTGTTTTTAAGAGCCATTTTTAAATGACTACAAAGAAAATAAAACTCTTGTATGAATGCACAGCTAATGGGAATACTAATTTAAAAAAATTTTAAAAAATCAAGCAAACAGAGGTCCTAATATCAGTCCTTGAAAATGGTTAGATAATCTGTTTTATGGTAAGAGTTTTGTTTCGGACAGGTTCACCGTTATGTTTCCCCAGTCATCTTGTTACATAGTTCAGTTCATCTTTTAACCATTTCTCATTCCAAATAAATACTCACTCAGGTGTTCATTATGCAATGCACCATCCTCTCTACACCCACCCCCTGCCCTCCTAAGACTAAAAATAAAGCAGCACTGTCAACTTAATATACTACTTCCAGGGAAGGGTTTTTTTATTTTAGATTTTAGTCTGTTGTGGGGGTTCCCAATCATGGATTCGTACAGCAGTTCGGTGGGCGGTGGGTGGGTGGGGGGTCTCTGTGTTGACGTATGCGCTTATAATATATACTGCCACATATACACTTCTCAATTGAGGCCTGTGACAGTACTCCCCAGAGGGGCCGTACTGTGTCAGTGTCTAGAGTAGGTCTCTTTTCCGGCCTGGTGGGCTGTTCTGTGGCCACAGTGACGCAGCATCACAGGAAATAAGGTTGCATCTGCAAGTCATGCAGGACACTCCACCCTCAAAATTGCAATGCAATGCTTACTATCATCTATTACACATTGCTGGGTTTGGTGGCTTACATTAAATACATTATCCATGCCGATCAGTGTTGAGATGCAGTGATAATACAGATTTAATTTGGTAGGTATGAGTGTGTGCGATGTAATTTATTTGTTACTCTGTCCTTAAATTTTGATATTGAATTAACGTGGTGCTCACTAAAATTACCTAAAATATGTCATACAAACTAAAAAGGTTTGTGGCTTTAAAAGTCATATGTGAAGTTAAGGTCACTTTACCATAGTGGTTAGACTTCATGTCCATGACATCAAGCAGCTAAAATTACGATCTATCACATGACAGGGTCCTAAAAAGGGTATCTGTGTAGATAAAGGAAAGGACTTAAGTGATGAATAATAAAGAAGTGAACAGTTTTCACACATTTACCAAGCAGAAGCATATGGCCAGGTCAGTGTAGTTACATTAATGTACAGTGACTCAATGAGTCTTTATCTCCCCATAGTAATATATAACTTCCTAAAGCTGACTTGCAGAAAATTAACCCACCTGACACCCTTCTGCCCCCAAGTAATGCCATTCCTGTGTGCTGTTTTTATGTCCTCCGTAGCAGCGAGCCACGTGAGGCAGCACATTCTAAAAGCGCTGCCGTGACGAAGCTGGCAACCTGAGAACGTTACCACAGCGTAGCAGGAATGTTGTGAGAATGTTGTGTCTTCTCACGCCCTGCCGTTTCCCCTTCCTGCGTGCAGAGTCAGCCTCCGTCCAATGACTTCCCAAGCTGGTGCGGGCTCGGATTACCAGACGGACGGCTCCCCTCATCCGCACCGTTATTTCACTACACCGCCCCCCTCCCCCCCTTTCCTCCCTGACCACAGAGTTTTTCAGAGTGCTATTCTTGGGGGGATGACAAGGAACTGATCAGCAACACACTGAGTCTGCACCTACCAACTCACATTGATTACTTCCTGTTGTAAAGGAACGAGCACACAGCACAGGGACTCGGTGGGGTGAAAGTCAAACCACTTTTAACTGAGCTGTTTGGCTGACTAACATTTAGTCATTATTCAACTATGAATGTGGATTTGCTAATACCATTTGCACCTATTAGATTTACAGTTTAGAGGATGGACAACTTTTCACCCCCTGCTGACATACTACATGAATGACATCAAAGCTGTTTTAAGGGTTTATTCATTTCTGTTGTGAAAAATTTGTGAAAACTAGCACTACAGTGGAATAAAGCAGATATGTGATATGTACCTATGTAGAGTGAAAACGGGTGCTGGACTTTGATTTTAATTTGATTTGATCAAGACGTGCCCTGTGGAAGCACCACAGTAATGTCTACAGTAGTTAGGTATACATTTCTGTTTTTGAACCTGTGCCAGAGAATAGCAGGTGACTGATTCACCCAGAGGTGCGGTAGATGACTTACTGCATGCCGACGTCACATTCTGCGTGTTAAACCCTGCACTGAACACCTGACAAGAGTCTACGACTCTAGTGGCGAGGCTGTGAATATTATTGCTTTTTATTGTCAAAGTATTATATTTGAGACAGATGTATCCCACTGCAAATTCTCGGTAGCAACCCAACACCAGTTCATTGAGTTCAAACCCCGGAATGCTTCCTGAAGTCATAGTAGCCATCTTGAAATTTCAGCCCGATGTCCTATGAATTCCATCTGTTTGTGAAGGCTGTGGTTCAGCCTTGCTGACAATAAGCTTTCTCTTAATCTAATAATATTAAGATGTTGTAAACAGGAATCAACAAGATAGAACGGTTCTACAAAGAAATACACTGCTTTAAACAAGTGGCAAACAGAAATATATAGTGCGTAACTGTGTACACTATACAGTAGAGCGCCAATTGTGCAACGCCTATTTGAACTGCAGTAGAGCTTTGTCGCCTCAACTCATTGAACCGATTGTTATATAGTAACTGTAATGACATGAGGTTTACGACAGGGACATTCTATTTCAATCTGTGTTCCAAAACCAACTTCAGAATGCCTGCAGCGTGCCAGCAGGGTGTTCCAGAAGGAGAGGCAGAGGTGGGTATCTGGCCAATGGCGCGAGCCTACACCCGCAGCATTCCAAGCAACGGTGAGGTTAACGAGAGCCGCTTCTGGGCAGAGCGCCAACACAGGCAGGCAGCCATCCACCTACAATGAGCTACAAGAGTATCAGGGTAGAGTCATGTCTAATTATACACCCTTGGGGGGGGGGGGGGGGGGGGGGGGGGGGCGGGAGTCACACAGGGCGAGCGAGCTGATGTGAGAGAGAGAGAGAGAGCGAGAGATAGAGACAGAGAGAAAGATTAAGTGTGTGAGGGAGGGGGAGAGGGAGAAAGACAGAAAGCGAGCAGGAGGGAGAGAGACAGCAGAAGAGTGGGAGAGAGAGAGGGCGAGTTAGCGAGAGAGAGAGAGAGAGAGAGAGAGAGAGAGGGGGGAGAAACAGAGAGAGAAAAAGAGAGAAACAGAGGAGATGATCTGAATCAAAGCTGGATGTGCCTATTTGTGCTAACTGTTGTCTGTTCCAATGAAGACCCATTTCTGTACTTATCAAAAGACAACTAGAGAGGTAAGAGAGATTTACTTTTATTGTGTGTGTGTGTGAGAGAGAAAGAGAGAGAGGGAGACAGAGAGAGAAAGAGAAAGAAGGAAGATCTACTCAAAAATGACAGCATGGTAATGTGGAAATGGTAATGTGGAGATGACAGTCATCTATTTCTGCAGCAGTGAAAGAGATGGTGAGCTCTGTGTGAAGCCCATGCTTTTAAAAGGGGAACATGGGGCAGGGTCCTTTTGTGCAATAGACAAAATAAGTGCCTGTAACAACCAAGCACCTCTAAAACTTTCAATCCAGTGGCATCATGCACGATTTGACATTTCTTATAACACAGCACATCATTCAGGTTGTGTGCACAAGTGCAGCTGAAACAAGTCATTACTTATGAAGGGAAATGAGCAACAGGAACAGTTTAACACAGACAGCATGCATTTCCCTGGACCTTCCTTCTTTTTCTGTGGGAAGAGCTCCACAGAGAGACAGACCCCACCCCCAGTTTTGGACAGGAGGCATTAGGGAGGATAGAGTTGTGCACCCCGCCACAATCGGGACAACGTGGGGCACTGGGGGGGGGGGGGGGTAGGGGGGGCAGGTGGGTGGCCAGGTGCATGGCGCCACTTTAAAATATGTCCATTCCTACAACCGAACAGATAGTGCAGACAGTGCACATTGACATTTCTTCATGGCATTGACTGGCAAATTCCAGAATAATATGTACTTTGCAGCCTCTTAAAGGTGTAAGTGTTTAAATGTGGACTGCCTTTGTCCTGAACAAACATTCTGAGGCAAGAATCTTACAATAATCAGAGCACTTTAATATCAAATGGCGTGTTGTATATAGTGAGATGCAATTGTTCTACTCTCTTAGTTTTTGTTAAATTGGACTACAAATAGGAGAGAGACCTTGCACTTTGATGCGTTTAAATCAAATGACTCATTTGAGATATTAGTGCAAAAGCTTTCCATTAGCATCACTGTAACAGTGAATGATAATAAATGAATGAATGATACCCCAGCAACCTAGTATATTGTATACAGTATAGTATATACTGTTTTTCTATTTATCATCACTCAGAGGAGCAGTTGTTGAAAGGCACAGACACTGCAAGCAGACGTAATAAAATAATGACATGTTTCACTAAAGTAAGGAGATAGAATATAATGAATTTTGCCTGATCTTCCCAGGAGAGCAGATGTCTGCTGTCGTTTTAGTGGTTTCCATCCTGTGTACTCAGATCAAGTGTGCATTTTATGTACATACGTTTTTTAATTCCATTAGCACCGTAGTTGTATTAACTCTGGGTGTGGTCTGGCACAGTCCTCCAAAGGCTGTCCTCCCACTATTGCAAGGTGTGAATCGAGCAGCACTTAACGTCTTCCAGCACCTGGGACTGACAGGGAGGCGGGGGCGGGCAGCACACGCACGCCCCTCGCAGCCACACATGAACACAGCCATTATGTAATGAATACCTTGGTGGTGATTTCTATTATTGTGAGCTATTAAAGCGAAAGCGCTAGCATTTCTGCCCTCCTACTCATTCCTCAGGCCCATTTGTGTAATGAGCTTGCGCTGAACACACGCGGACAGAGGGGTCAGCGGCCAGCCACCAGTCTGTGGAAAAGAAAGGACACTCATGCCACAGACACATAGAGCAAAATATAGAAGCGAGCTTTCAGGTTCATTCACTTTGCTCAAACCACTGAAAGGTCAAGAGAGTTTCCACTGCTGTGCAGTCTAGACATTAGTGAGGAGTGGGTTTGATGGCTTTACCCAGCCAACGGTAAAACAAAGCGGGGGACGTCTGGATGTGTGTTGATGTAGACGGCACAAGGACTCCTCTCAATAGAACTTCTGGTGAAGGATCTACATGTGCTCATTCAGGTGAATCCATGCACGCACACACACACACACACTTACACACACATGCACATGCACAAGCACACACAGACAGACACATATCCTAGCCCAAAGAGACACATATACACATGGACAAACTCTCAGACTTACACACACATCCTAACTCACACGCACTTGCAGTAAAGTATATATTTATTTTTCATGTCTTATATAATACTCAAGCTTGCATAATGCATGGACTATAATTGCTGCACCTGGTTCCCAGCCTCCTCTCTCCATCTCAGTTAGCTGTTCCAGGCTCTGAATATTTCCTTTAGTGGGAAACATATGACTAGTGGATGGGGGGTGTTAGGGGGTGTACTGGATAAAGGAGGGGTACAGGGGATAAAGAGGGGGGTAGGGGGTCACATTCGATAAGGGGGTAAGGTAGCAGGGCAAAGTGGATAGAGGGGGTCAGGGGGTACAGTGGATAAAGAGAAGGACACTGCCTCTCAACATCAGAGGGGGGGGGGGGTCTAGCTGTATCCAGTGAAGTTTGAAGCACATGACTGGGGCCCCTAAATAACATGCAGTTACTGTAGACTGGTGTGAGGGCTTGTATGTAGTGCTGCTACTGGATAATCCTGCAGACACCACAGACTGAATGGTATTCTCAGTCAGTTACCCTCAGCCACGCTAAAGCCCTCTTCCCACAGTGCTGTCATGTGTTGAATACCATTGTCTGGATTCCAGGCCACTGCAGTAGTTCCAGCTATAGAGGGAAGCAAGGGAAGGCGTGCTGGTGCAGGTGTTGTGATTACAGGGCCTACTGTCTCAGCCTCGGATCCATGTTAAGGGTCCATCGCTCCCCTATATCAACTCCAGGGGGCTGACCTCACCTCCGTCTGCTGCCGTTGGGATATCTGTAGATTCATGATTACTGTACGCAGCCCATTTTAGCAAATAAACAAGGCTTTAAACGGTGATTTGTTTAGGCAACTTGTCAACAGGCCAGCAACTGTTATTTTATGACAAGTAGCACCCCCTGGTCAGAAATACACGACTCATTTGTGTTTTCAAAATAATGTACTGCATCTACTGTGGGGGTTTTTCATTTACTGGAGTTAAAGACAGTTAAACCATAACTCGAGGGCAGCGTGTGATAAAGATCAGTTGGTTGCGAATTTGAATACACTGTTGCATGGTGGTTATGGAGGGGCTGGCATCCAAAGGTTTTGTCGCCAAAAAGTAAAAAGGAAAAATGTTTAGTGTTCCCTAAAATAAAAATTGTGGGGGTGTCCCTTTCTTTACACAGTCTGTGCTTCTGGAGTCCTGATTGGGGCAGTGCTGTTGTGTCTTCCGGCACAATGATGTTGACTCACAGAATAAAGAAAAAAATGACAGAGCATAGAAATGTCAGGTGATCACCGCCAGCAGCCCTGGGTAAGGTTCCAAGAACCTTAAATTGATCGTCAATTAAGCAGGATGAACTTTTTCACAGAGATTACACAGTTAATTATCTGCAAGATATGATGACAGATAATTACGGTTTAGGATTGTAGCTTCCTTTTAACGCACTGTAGTATCATACGCCATCTAACATTTAGTTAGTGAGTTTAAATGAGTGTTCAGCACCAAATAAATACAGGTAACAATTTGGCTAGCCTCACCAATGCAAAGCTGGCAAACCTTCTTTACGCTAAACAATGGTAGGACCTTTATGTTGCGGTGTTTATTTAACAAGGGTTTCCACTGGTGGAAAAATTATCTGTAGCACAGCAGATCACAGCAGTGTTCAACAAATTTCATTTGTTTTTGTGAAGTTCCTCAATGCATAAATATAAGACTGAGGACCAGGTTAGATTTTACTGTTTTTTTTTTCACTGAAATATTCAGTTTATTAGTCACTACAGTTACGGAAAGGACACCAGTGGTAGTTTGAGTTGGCTTAAATCAGGCTTATCAACATTTCAGTAATTTAAAAAAAGATTGATTGCATTTATGAGTGAAGCTTTTCAATACAACACTCATTAAGTGTATCCAAAGAATTCACTTTTAGAAACTAATCAAGTTATCTTTTGTTGCAATGCCATTTAATTGAAGAAATGATTTAAATGAAATGAAAAGCAGCTTTTAAGGATACAGACATCGGCCTTCAATGGCCAAAACAACTTTCATCCGGGTGTGATTATTGATCTGATTATTGATTGTTTAATTTGCATGTCAAAGTACTCTCTTTTGTAATTGTTAATGTTTTTTCTTGAAAGGATTAATATAATGTAGCTCTTTACTCATTCTATACAAGTATTTATTTGTGTATGTAATTTTTCCTTCACCAAATTGTACTTTGACTCTATTTTGATTTGACCATCAGTGCCAAAATAGATATGTTTAAAGAAGAGGGAGCATTAGCGCTTCGTAATTGAAACAGAATGAAATCATAATGTGTCAGCTTTGTTAAATGTTAACGCCATATGAACTGCCATGCTCCTATTGCTTTCTCCTCAACTTCAGTCATTACTATTCACTGTACGTGAATTCCGTACGCAGCTCAAGCCTTTGTCGTCTGTGATTCAGACACAATGTATGTGTGCGATGATCGGAGGGAAGGGACTTCCACTGGGTGCGTCTTCATTTTACTCACCATTGTAGTGTTCTGCTTGACTGCCAGAGTATCTGATTAGTTTCACTTTAAATGAATCGCCTGGCTTCTTTTGTACTGCCTTAAATGTTTGTGATTTCTAACATAATCCAGTATGACGTTTTTTAATGTACACCTGCGTCTCAAAGGTAATATGTGTGAGTAACTGCTACTGCTCAACTGCTGCTGACCCTGTAGCATTTTTAGGGTTCTGTTACCAACTAAATCTGCTAGTAGAGGATTTGTTTGCTTGGAATTCCAATGACACAGTGATCAATCAATCTCTATCAGAAATTCTATTAGAATTTTGTGTGTTCATGTGAACACTGAATTAAGTCTAATCTAATCCCTCGTCTATCATCAAAGCAATGAATCATCACATCAACAGGTACTGTAGGATTAGCTGCATTAAGGGCCTCGACACACCAGGCAAACTAAAGGCAATAAGATGAGTGGATCAGAAAATTCCAAAAGGTATGTCGTGCCGGTTAGACAAGAATAGATGTAGTGTGAACTCACATCCCCCAGTTTTATGCTATATCCTTTTCAGCCAAGGCCTTTCACTCCTGAGCCAATCAGAAACTATTTGGTTTCTAATAAGGAATGGAAGTCAATCTGAACTATTCTAAAAATCAATGGAAAGGGAAAAAAAAGTGCACAGCTTGTACACAGTGATCAAATAAAGGCACAAGCAGATGGTTGGCCTATTTTAAAGAGTGCTGTTGGAGAGTCTGACTGTTTGAAAAGCATCAGCACTGCTTTCCCTTGCCTACTACTGTGTTACCATTACATCTGTTGTTTTCAAAGTGTGAAGTGTGACCTACATTTTCTATCCTCCCTAGATAGTGAGGATGAGAGAAACGACGCTGCTTCGCTGCCTTCCAGAGTGTTTATTTTGTTGTCCTTACATGGATTCACGTTGAATTCAGGAAAGCTCCTTTGGTCCTGTCTACCCCAGGTCAAATTGCACTATTTGAAATGAAAACCCTTGAAGAGTCACCCATTCTTATCTGAGGTCACTTTGAAAAAAAGTTAAAATAAGGAAATCTTAAAGTTCTAATCAAATTCTGGTGTGAAATATGAGGTGCTAACTAAACCATGCTGGCGAGCTTGGAGTGAGTTTTGGCATTTTCTAGATTCATTTATTCATTTTCGTTACTGGGTGAATACGCTTGCTCTGAATGCATGTATCCTTATTGGATAATATTGTCTTCCTGGTCAGAGTGCTGCAAAAACAACTCTTGTCTCTAGTGTGGCAACCCGACAGGTGAGGCAGGTCAGTGGAAACCTGATTGACCATGCTATACCAAAGAGGAATCAGAAAGCCCAGGGGACATTGGGGTGGTGTCAGTTACCAGCGCTTCCAGGAAAGGGAAGTTGTTTGCACCAAAGCTTGTGAGAGTTTTTGCATGATGTAAATTTCTGTCATGTCGGCTTACCTACAGGTTATGCCACTAGATTATCAATTTAGTATAGACATTAACATTTATGTAGGGTGGGGCGGGGGGGGGGAAACATCTGCTTTCCTGTTTGTTATGCCCCCTCTCTCCCTCTCTATCATGCATTTTTGTCTCTTGTACTCTCTCATTTTTATAGTTTTGTGAATTATCTCAATGTATTTCATAATGTTTGGTGTGTGTTTGTGTGATCAGGGACAGGGAATTGTTCATTTGTATTTGATTGGTAGTCTGCTTGGTTTCGGAGATTAATGTGTGGTTTGGTGTAGGCGTGGTGCAGGTGCACGTTGTGAGGGTATTGGGGCAGGTTATTTATTTATTTACTTGTACGTGGCTTGGGTAGTTGTACCTGTGTGTAGGCGATATGGTGTATTAACGGATGTCAAAAATCAAAGTGTCTCTCTCTCTCCCTCTCCCTGTTTTTCAAGCAGTTTGTCCTTACAAATCCTTTAAAAAGCAGGGTCTCTGTGGGAAGGGTGATGTGCTGTATGAGGCTATGAGCATGGAGTGTTGTGCGTGGTAGTCTGGGTTTGAGTCAGCAGCAGCAGCAGCCAAATGCCACCCCCCTCGTTCACTAGCACGCAGGGTTTTACACAGTGTTGGTGTGGTGTGAGATTGTGCGCGTGTGTGTGTGTCTGTCTGGCTGTCTGTCTGCCTGTGTATGCGTATGAAGGTATTCAAATAACACTTGAGCCATGTTAGATGCGTAATACTTGACCTTTATTTTTGCTTTTGTATCTTTAAACATCTGAGACTTTAACTCCTGGTACAGCTTGTAGCCAGTAACATAAGCACAGAGACTTTTGTCACCTTGTGGATTATTCACTGACTTTCACTACAAGAAATGGTCATATTGTTATGAATGCAATATTTGAGAACAGGAAATTAAATAACATCCATCAAAGGTGCTGTTAAAGCATTATTGTTTTCCTTCAGAACACAACATTTCACATAGGCAGTTTTGTTGGCCTGTAAACTTGATTGATTTCTCTGGTTTGGCTGCTCTCAGTGATTCACAGAATTAACTCAGAAGAACATGCTCTTGAGTCCACTACAGATGGTGACATTTTCCCCCCAACCAAGACCAACTCAACAGCTCGACTGGCTCTCTCTGCCAAAGCCCTGGCTCGAGAGCTCACCAAGCTAAATATATATCTTGTCAGGAAGTTGTGCCATGTGGTATAAAAGCCTGGGTTCAATTTCCTTCAGATCAGATGTTACAAACTTTAAACTGTTCTATACCATGAAAAGGAACCACTGCTGGTTTCACAGAATCCAGTGATGGTGAAGAGCAGCTTTCAATATTTGAACTGAAATTTTTGAAAATTGAACTGAAAATGGTGTCATTGTTGTTAACAGTATATAATCACTATCAACAAAACAATGTCCAGAGCACAGTTATTGGTTATGGCAGTATAGCTTGAAAGATAATGGAACAGAGGGCCACAGACAGATCAGTCTAGCTGATGAATCCGGCTGATATTGAACTCAACAGGCAATTGGCAGATATGTACTCTAATTATGCAATTTCTTCGTGGCAGCACTTCCTTGAGTGTTCATCCTTGAGTGGTACTTCTCAGGCAATATGGCTATGGAGTGTCATCTCAGACACGAAGGTTATGGCATTTCTGAGTTTGTGGTTTAAAGGCCCCTGCAAGTGACTGAGCGACGTGCCCCAAATAAGCTGGTAAAACATGTAATCTACAACAGGACGCCACATTTCCTACCAGAAAATAAAAAATTCCTGAACAAGACAAGTCAGTTGCACCCAGCTCAAGATTAATGTAGACTCAAATCTGTGGATTTCAAATGAAGCCGCCAATCATCTTTGATGTACTACTTGCATAAGTCCTCTCACACACACATATTAACCTTGAGCACAGCACAACTGCATTATTAGCAAGCTACCCGCAAGCAGGGAGTAAGCGCATGTTGTTGGTACTCATGCTAGGTGCACAATTACTGGTCAGCTAACCGCACCTTAAATGGCCCTCCAAAGGAGCAGTGCATGAGCAGCGACTGGCTGCAATTTATATCAGAGAGACTTAATCCCGGCTCCACTGCTTTTGCCTCTGAGGGCTTCCACAACAAAGTACAGCACAAAGCTGGCTTTGCAGCAAGACGGCTGCTGAAGAGGGGGAACCAGGCTCTGGCTTGAACACGCACGGGTTTAATCGCTGCTGGATAATTTGCAGATGCCACGCCATCCTCACTTTTAGAGCAGGAGTTGTGTGGGCAGGAGATGGGAGAGTTTATTATTACCAGACATAATTTAGCATATTTATGCACGACTGTTGCGATGCAATGTCATACATACTAACTGCAATTGCCATCGTTTAAATTTATGTCTCGGCTCTTCCTATTTCGAATCCGTTATTAAACATGGCTGCAACAAAAATTTGGTTGCTCATATTATTAGCCAGAGAGTAGATTAGCTTTACAGTTAATAATTGATTAATATGCATTTGCTACGAAATCAGTGATTGCATAGGCTATAGAGTTCAAAAAGAAAACGGTTTTAAGTGCCAGAAAGTACCGGAAATATCCAATGTTTAGAAGTGTTGACTGACAGATTTTCTTTGTATCACACGTGGTGACTAATATAAGTCATCAGGCAGGCAAGACCAGACTTTCAGTCAAGCATCACGTTAGAGTTGGAGAGAAAATTACCTTTTTAAAAAGTCCTATGCCATTATATTCAACAACAATTTATCTAATAGAAGACATAAGACCTGTGGATGATATTTTTCAGAATTGAGAGCCATTTAAATAAAATACTTTTTCTGAATTCTCATATGAAATTTACAACTGGAATTTTCATCATTTTTTTCACAAGGGGGAAGAATCTGCAGATATCAGTCAATCAGCCTTCCTGTCTGCTGAAACATCAAGATCAGTATCAGCTTTAGAAAACCCACATCGACAGACCTCTATAATGGATTGAATGCGGTTTCAATTTGGTCAAATTCATCAAGATGTCATAGGTATGTGTGCTACTTTTCACTTTGCTGTACATCCTTTTACAAGTAAGGACACACCTTTCAGAGTTTTTCCTGAGAATTCTGCTGAATGAAAGTTCCACAGCTCTGTCTCAAGTAAGTGTTTTCAAAGCAAGCCTGACTAGAAAATCAGACTACAAAATACCCCCGAGGTCAATAACAAGAATAAGTTCAGCTCGTCCTGCCTGTTCGGTGATGAATGTGTACTGTGCCAAATCCTTAAAATAAATTAACTGGATACACTGAACTTTTTTGTTTACAAGAGACATCAAACACATGCTTGAACTTGCTGATGTACCATTCCCATTTTATGCTGACACAGAAAACTTTGCTGCACCTGTGCATTAATCTGAAACAAGACAAACCCAGGTGAGGTTTAGTTACTGTGTAGGAATGAGTAAATGTCATCTGACTTTAAATGTGATATATGACAGTACCCCATAACTATCTTAACCTAAATTAAAAAGCTTAAAGGTATTATTATATTACAAATTCATCTCGTATGCTGTTGTTCTTTCAAAATATTAAAAGAAAAAAACTGTATGATATACTGGACCTGAGAATTGCTTTTTTGTTTGTTTCCTAATTCAAACAATCTGACCTTCATCGTTGAAGACGAAGAAATTCAGGTAAATTCCCTATTGGTTTCAGTCTAGTTTACAAAGCACAACCCCACAGTGCCCTTTAGAATCTCAAAGCGGTGTTTCTAACAGTACTGTTTTGATTTGGGACAGAATACTCATGAGTGGGCAGTGCGTGAGTCATTTCAATGCCCTAAATGACTCAAGATTTATGTATCGACTCCAGCTTTGAGACTAGTTGGTGGGCGTGCGGCTGAGGCTACAGAAACGATTTCAACATTTTGGCTGCAGATAAGCAGCTTTACATCCTGTAGTGTCCCTCGCTCACTCACTCACTCACTCACTCGTGCTGAGTGGCTCCACAGCTCAACAGAAAATGACAACAACCTTCTTTTAACAGCGACTGTAGATGGTGCAAAGGCACTAATAAGGGGATTTGTCAAACTACTGCAGTCTAAACCTCTGAATTGAACGATAGGTCTGTTCTTGATAAGTCTACTTATTTCATCAAACTAGCATCCTCTTTCCTGTGATACTATTCCACCTGAACAACAACATCCTGTCTCCTTCCAGGTGAGAGGTCACACAAACAGAGACAGCCTGACCTTTGACCTGAGCACAAGCAATGCTATGCCAAAGAGTCACTTCTGTTCCCCACTCCTCTCTCTCCCGAGAGGCTCCTGTGACCTAACCACCACCCCTTCCGGGGGTCCATAGGCGGCTGACAGGACGTCCAGATGAGTTCCTCTCCAGGCCAGGGTAAGGAATGCCTCCCGCCAAAAAAAAGGGAGTCCCGACAGGGCTCTGCTGAGCAGGGGCCCACAGACACCTTCAAACGGCCTGCGCCCCCCTGGGAGAGGGCAGGGGGGAGGCGAGCGGAACACCGTGCGGAGGCAGGCGAGGAGCTATTGATGAATTCCTGCTACGGCGTAGACGTCCTCCCGCCCATGACTCCGCCCATGACCCCGCCCCTGCCCTCTGCCTCTCCCCAAACCCAACCCCTGCCTGCACCCACTCCCATGTACAGCCTGCCCTGGCACTTACCCTATCCGGTCACCATGGCAACCCCCTTCATTTCCAGCGACGCCTCCCTGGTCTGGAGGGGACAAAGCGCCAGCGGTGGGGACACCTTGGAGTTGAGCTGGAGCCGCCCCCTTGCACTGCAGCACGCAGGCGTACACATCCCTTATAGGGCACAGTTCCCCACCGACCCCACAGGAGATTTGTTTACATGCCTCCCGCCCCGCCAGAGGAACTACAGCTCCGCCCACTCCCAAATCGCACACACACAGCTCTTCTCTCGGCCACCGCCGTACTCCAGGGAACCCCTTCACCATGACAAGATGGGCCTCCCCACGAGGAGGCCCAATGGGTTTGACCGGAGGGACAGCTGGCACCCTCACGCTGGGAAGTCATTGGACAGGCAGGGTAATGGGCGGCGGGGCTGGGAGACCCAAGACGGCCCCCGCTGTGAAGGGAAAAGGAGCTGTCACGAATACCGGCAGTCCCCCACACAGGCGTTCTCCGAGGACACCAAGAACACACCCCCCCTGCTGCAGGGCAAGGACCTGTGGGCGACGCCCAGGGCTCCACCTGCCAAACCGTCAGACACAAGGGGCACGCTGTACGATTTCCCTGTGCCACCCGGGCCCCCAGGGCCAGCAGGGCCCGTGCATTATGCCCTACCGCCTCCTTCCTGCACTGTTCCTCAGCAGCACCCTCTGGAGCATCCATGCCTCACCCCCCCAACTCTCAGAAACACTGAGCTCTCCCTCCTGGGGGAGAAGCGACATGTGGAGGTACCAAGGTCACAGACTGAGGGCCCAAATGGGAACCACCCTCGCCAGGACCACCAGAGAAGTTCCTGCCCCTCTCCAAGGGGCCATGGCTCAAAGGCCCGGGCAGGAGCCCCCCTAAACCCAGCAAACCCATCATCCCCGACGCCTGGGCCCCCCAGAGTCCTGCCCTACTTCCGGAAGGGCTCATTGATTGAGCTCTGCGGCGGGCGGCTGAAGAGGGTGGAGGAGCTGCAGACGGAGGACTTCCTGCTCTGCCCCGACCCCGGCCCGGACATCCACCTGAGCTCCTGCACCATCCTTATGATCTCACCCTCCCCCGACCCCGCCTTCTCACGACTGCAGGTCCTGCTTCCTGACCACAGCACTCAGGTGGGTGCAGACACACACAGACGCACGGACGTGTGCACACGCACATACACATGCGCACACAAACGTAAACAGCACACACCACACGTGCACGTTGCACGTACACACACAAATGTACATGCGTAAAATTCACACATGCACATACGTACACATTTTTAAAGGTACAGAAGGAACTATTATTATAACTATTAAATTATTTTGCAAGTGGAAGACGATTGATTAATTGTTTTAGTTATTTGGTTGAGCTTGGACTTACAAGGGAATAAAACCTACGCTTGATTACTTTTTTAATAGACTGTTTTAAAAGGCTTTTAATTAATTATGGCATTTATATAATTTACTGTATTTATACAGAATTAATAATGCTCTGCACTGGGCTTGAGAAAGCTAATGTGTAGCAGTGCAGGCTGATAATTAAGATTACATTTTGTATATATTTAAAGAGTACTTTTTTTTTTTGACATCAAAACAACAAAAAGTTGATGTGAAAATGTTTGTCAATATTAGAACTGAAATGGGCAGATAGTGAGCTTATCCCTCCTCTTTTTAAATGAGTGTGCCCCCTTGTGTTGCCAGGATAGAAATGCATGTGCATGTGGCTGTTCTGTCTCAGCAGGAGTTACTTGAAGTCTTGGTTGAGTACCCGTTCTTCGTCCGTGACCGGGGCTGGTCCTCCTGCTGCCCACGAAGAACGGTCCAACTGTACGAGCTCCGCTGCCACCAGCTCCGCGTCGGTGACGTGTGCCTGGCGCTCACGCCCTCGCCGTTGCCCCCACGCCCGCCTTCGCCCTCCCCGCCGGCTTTGCCTGTGCATGCTGGGAAAGGCAGGGGCAGGGGGGGAGAGGCAGGCTCTAAGCACAGGAACGTACACAGCAAAGCAGGGGAAGAAAAGCTGGCCCCGCCCTCCCCTCCTCCAGCTCCCCTCAGGGAGTCGCCACGAAAACGCAAGAGGCGCTGGTCGGCGCCCGAGCTCCAGGGAGGGAGCAGGACGCCTGCAGAGTTACCTCATAGCCCCAAGCACAGGGGGCAGCAGTGGCCCACCCCTCTGCCCCCACCCTAACCCCCCAACACTCCTCGGGGCTCAAAGTGACCCTTCCTCCCAGCAGCTGCCCAATGACTGCAGACAGAGGAGGCCAGGAACTCATCTTTAAACCAGTAACGGTCTTGAACCTTTTTTCGTAATGTTGTCATTTTTGTAACATCACTCTTTGCCAGCCAGTTCCTTTTAAATTAATTACACCTGATGTAATTGCGCAGCCTTGGCGCTTTCCACAATATAATACATTTTAATATGATCAAGCAAATTGGGTCACATTAAAATATTCTGATTAAAACCAAGTAATAGGAGATGGTTTTTCTCCTTTAAAATGATTGTTATGGGGGGGTGGGGGGGTTATAACTAAAATGATTTAGTTATTTTCCTAAAAAGGACAACGCTACTGCATCAGATGCAATCAAGCAAAAAGGAACGGGCTGTAGATGACTGATTTGATTTGCCTTGCTTGTTAATTTTGTAAAAACAATCCAAAGCAAGGTTCAGGTTTAATGATGCTCTGTGTGACTCTTGTATGTACTCCAGTGATGTCTTCAGTCACTCAGAAATGACGGAAGACAGTGGAAGCATGGTGCATTCTCAGGACTGTGGTCTGTCAGTTATAAAACGACATGTTATCAGAGGGAAGACTGCAGTTTTCGGAGCGTTTCTTCACAATGCAATGCCAAGTAGTTAGACTATTCTTTTCCCAGCTGCTGATGCCAGTCTGGATGTGTTTCAGATCGGCAGGGAATTAGACTTTTTAAAGCTTATTGCACAGGAGGGTGAGATTTCCACTGACTCACACCATTAGTGTTTACTTTCCCTTTCCCTCAGCCAATTAATAATGCCACCTGCAGAATGTGTATTTATTCTCAGTAAAATTTAACTCTGGGGGAAAAATCAACGACTCGTATTTTACAAACAATACGGGTTTATTTGCTATTAAATACCATCCTGCCATTCTCAGTTATCCACCTCCAAGGTGAAATCAGGGGTTCCCTACTGTCCCAGGGAACCAGTTAATTAATTAATTAACTGGGGTTTTTCTAACCAAGGGAACAACGACTACATGTATTCTATTTTCAGATTATATCATTTAATCATATTAAACGAAGGCTTCTGTATAATTATGTTACGGATGTACACATGTATACATTGAAGGAATTTGTTTAAAGTCAGATTCTCCAAGCCCCGCACCTACATTTCGACTCTTGCACCCACGTTAAAATTCTCTGGAGAAAAAAAACTGTGTTTGTGTGTGTGTGCATGTGTGCACACACAAACACAGATACACGTGCACTCTCGCTCACACACACAAATACTTGAAATATATTAATTGCACATAAAAAAAACCAGGAGTCAAGGACAGTAATGGCCAAGAAAGGTGAATGTATTCCTCTAGCTTTTCATTGTGTGGTTCATGTACAGTACAAACTGTCTTTGCTTACTATCAGCCTCCAATACTATTTTTTCCCTTGAAAACTGAACAAAAAATACACTGATATTTTTGGAAAAACTGCAATAGTCAGTGAAAGTGCTAAATGAATTTTGGATGACTGTGGTTTGTGAATATTGATGTGTCATACTGATCTGTAATATGTTTTGTATTATTCTGTATAATAAGTGTGAATGCAGGGGAAACTTACAGATACGGGTATACTTTATGTCCTGTTTCATCTGAGGTCCACACAGGCAATGTTTCATATGAAATTCATAACCACAATTAGCCATATTGCAGTTGAACCCTCGTTGACTCTTCACAAAATGTGATTGTGAAAAAGGTGATATTCAACATGTTTTAGCCAACACAGGTCAAATGAAAGTTCTTTTTGTTTTGTTTTGTTTTTGTGAGAGTGTGCCCCTCTCACTTTTAATCTGTATGATACAGATTTTTTTTTGACTTCACAGAGGACAGATGTGATTTTTCTTTGTAGAAACGTTATAATTATAGAATTGTATATTTTTGAAATCATCGGTCTGTAAAATGATGTCTGGAAAAAAATCTATAAATATTATTATAGATTTATAAATATATAAGTGTATTATTTATTTATTCATTCATTTTGTCTTTTTAATGTTTTAAATACCAGTACGTGCTTTATGAAAATGGATGCCATCTAAAATGGCGTCCATAGTGTGCGTTTGCATGAAACACTTTCATTCCATTCCTTGATGTCAGTCTAACCACAGCAGATAAAGCCTCACATTAAAATGCCTATTTGATGTGCACCAAAACAAATCTCTATGCAAAGTGTGATACATTAGTTTATCCACAAGTAAAAGATTAAGTGAACAAGAATCAATGGCATTCAATGAAATGGCCCTTTCAGTGTATTCTTTGACATAGCCAAAGCCACACAGGTCTGTTGGCAAAAGGAGGGTGAAATCTATCAAACACACGCAGTAAATAGCCAACCAACTTGCCAGCAAAACATCTGCTGAATATAAGATGTTGCACAATTAAAAATTACATGGTACAATAAAAATAGAATAATTTCCCCCATCCATTATGTCAGAAAAGGAAGAGTCTTTCATTAAAAAAGCAGCAATTAGGCCATAATGTGCTGTATAAATCCTTAGGTTTCATGCTTATTTTCCACGTTTTTTAAATCATACTAAAAATAAAAATAAAAATTCACACAAATATCAAACTTCACAGAGCAGCTCTGGATATATTTCTGCTGAAAAACTTAGACCGAACAGTGAGAAAGAGTGCTGACAGGAGATGTCAGCGCCATTATGAAGGCACACACACACACAGGAAGCGAGCAGGGGAGATTCGGTTACTGGTTAGGTGACGCTCAGTGGCACGGCAGTTTTCCAAATAAGCAGTCTGTTGTCTCAGTACTGTAAAATATATTTTGTACATGGGGGTATCCTGTGCACATACACATGCAGAAAAAAACGATTCAAAGTGATATCACAGTGACAGCTCTTTTGTCTGTCTGTCTGTCTCTGACGGTCTGTGTGTCTGTCGGTTGGTCTGCCTGTCTGCCCGCCTGCCTCCCTGTCTGTCTGTCTGTTTGTCAGTCAGTCTGACGGTCTGAGTATCTGTCAGTCTGTCAGTTGGTCTGCCTGTTTATTTCTCAGTGTGGGACTGGATTCAATGAGAGCCTGGTAGACTAAGTGTTACACTGCAGATCCTGGCACAGAGTGATCAGTGAGTCCTCACCAGCCCTGGTGATCCGTGCCTCCATCACTGGCCCCTGGATGCTCCTCATTAGATTTCTGGAGCTCCACCTGCTGGACAGAGAGGTTAGACCAAGGTGCTTCTGTTCTGAGTCAGAGCATTAGGTACAGAAGTGTCTGGCCACCTCAATTTTAGTAATAATAAATGGATGTAACTGCACAATGAGTCACATCCTAATAAATTTTGGACATATGACAGTTAACTATAAAGACTGTCTTGTGTGCAGATGTCAAATGTAATCTCTTTAATCTCCTCGCTTTGGGAACACCCCAGTCTGCATGTGCCCCTGGCCAAAGGTACAGTGCTCAACTACTGATGTCCCATTTATTTATTTCAGTGCACATCATGATTCTGTCCTGACTGATTGGCTTCTGTTCTCAAAACTGAGAAAAATAAATGAGATAAGTAAGAGAAGAAGAAGTATGCTAAGTGTGTGTTTGTGTGCGTGTGTATGTGTGCATGCATGTGTTTGCGTGTGGGTGCATGTGTGCATGATAGCACCAGTCTGGACACCTTCTGTGACCTCCCTTTTTCAACATCCACGCTGGAGTCTGCCCTCTCTCTCTCTCTGCATGCGTCAGAACAAATGCAGGCTTGGATCACTCATGAGTAGAGTCGGAGCCCTGCTTAAAGTTTCCAAAGTAAACCTGAAGAACCCTCCCATAAGGCCAGGGGTTAATGTGGCTGTCAGCGCAGTGAATGATATAGTACTTTAACAGAATGTGCCTGTGTCTATTATAGTAAGAATTAATACAGCTAGCTAAGGCTAAGTACCTTGTTCCCAATGCAGAACGAGGGGATTCGGGGTGTATGGGCATATGGGAGTTCAGGGCATTTGTCAGGGTGTATGCAAATGTGGGGGTAAATGGCCTAGATTAAAGTGAGTCTTCAGTCTGTCAGGGCGAGGCACTTTGAAAACAGGTAAAAGGTGTGCACAGTGCTACGTGTTCCAGATTTCAGGGGTTGTGAAGTGCATGAGAGAGCACAACAGTGATACTGAGAATCCGCACTGTGAAGCTACCCACCTCTGGTGCTTTCCAGCCTGGCTATTTCTAAGCTTTTGTGTCTACTCTGACATTCAACCTTCTTCCTTCAACCACCAACCCCCCCCCTCCCACCTGCTAACCTGGACACACATCAAAAGCAGTGAACGCTGAGTGATTGCTCCCCCTGTGGCTCAGGAAACCATGTCCATCTGTAGGCTTCTTGTCTCCTTAAATCATGTTTGGCAATGGAAGCTGGCCTGAATGTTTAGCCATTATATTTAGCACACATTAGAAACATAAATCCTTCTGTACAGGTTCTCCTCTGCAATCGCCAAACCTGTCAGTGCACCTAAAAGGCACCCATATTGGCAAAATGTGAGCGCAAGATAGCTCCAGCAGGTGGAGTTAATGCCCTCTCCTGGTAGCCAAAGAAGCCAGATTATATACACCTGAAATAAATAAAGTAATGTGTGAAGTACCTTTGTGGAAAACTCTGGAGGAGATTGACTTGTTTTGAGAATATTCTGGATGGACCTGTGCGCAACTTTGCTTTGCTCTCAGAAACGTATTTGGCAGTAGGCCCTGGCACGATAGAGGATATGGACTGGTCTTATGAACAGACAACAATTAAGAGTTTGCTATATGCTGTTGGCTGCCTGTTATCCGAGTAAGCTGCTAGCTGAGTAGCAGTTACCTGTAGTATCCAAAACAGGGTTTTTATTTATTTTTATCAAACAAAAAGTATCAACAAAAAAAAAAGGTTAGAGCATGGTTTGTAACTTCTCCTTCTCAAATCCTTTCAAAAAATATACTTCTATAAAACAACATGGCTTCTTTACAATAAAAGAGGGATTTAAAGGGAAACGGGGAATGGTAAATGGACTGCATTTATATAGCGCTTTTATCCAAAGCGCTTTACAATTGATGCCTCTCATTCACCAGAGCAGTTAGGGGTTAGGTGTCTTGCTCAGGGACACTTCGACACGCCCAGGGCGGGGATCGAACGGGCAACCCCCCGACTGCCGGACAACTGCTCTTACCTCCTGAGCTATGTCACCCCTATGTCGGGAAAGTCATTCAACATGCACAAATGCAGAAAGCGCACATTTCCCTCTACCTCCACCAATTAATCAACACACCCGCTCCCACCCTACCTCCCTATTCCTTAATTCTACCCCTTTCTCAGGAATTATATCTATTTCCTTAAGTTTATTTCTGTGGGGATGTCTGTCTAAATAACTCTCTCATTTCATGAAAAATAATGCTGAAGGTAATTACTTCCAAATGAATATATATTATATGCACAGTATACATGTATATACAGAAATACAGGTGTTACGGGGCTGGTGACGTACCACGTACTCTAACTGGACACTGATATTTCTCCAACATTACTACAAACAGAAATCATAAGTCATATTTCTGGTATGCTCTGGTATAGACTGGGCTGAAGACTAGCACATAAAATTAATTTACTTCAACTAAATTGCAATCAGTTTGTCAGACCATACATGCCCAGAGGGAGGAAGAATGTGCTGAAGTCAGAACAAAATAAGCACTGGTTCCCAAATCATCCTTTGAGTCCTGAGAACAATTCGCCCTCGAGCAGGAGGGTTTGTCTGTAAATGTGAGACCAACATTAATGCACTGAGGGAAAAGCTCAAAGGCAGGAGAAACTGTCCTGTGCAGAAGATTTGGCTACCCCGGGAATAGTGGCAAGCATGCGTGACAGAGGGACACCACCGTGCAACTGTGACTTTACATCAATTCTCACAAGATTTTATAATGAAAAGGGGAGGAAAAAGACACCTTTGAATCTGTGAGATTACAGTGCCTGTGTGTGAGATGCCTGAATGCATACCGGTTTACATTTAACCTATCCAAATCCTAACAGCAAAATGTAACTAGAAGGATGTCAGCAGAAAAATATGTATGTGGAAGAGCATGGAACATGGGACATATTACCCAGTCATGGCAATGCTACAGATGTGATCAAAAGCATCTGTACCAAACCATTTATACAGTCCCTTCCTAGAGGATATATAGGGTCCTTCCCAGGGAGATTAGTAGGATCCCTCATTAGAAATAGCTGGCTCCCTCCTTAGTAGACTGATATAGTCCCTTCTGAATTCATCAGCACAGTCTCTCCCTGGTAGGCAGATAACATGGCAGATAACTTAAGTCCGTAGATTGAACTGTATGATTGTGCACAGTCTGTATGGGAGGGATTACTGTTAGTCTTCCCACACAGCCATGGTTGCACAGAGAGGGCTGGTCCACTTTGCCTGTACAGCAGGTAGAGGGGAGGTACATGTAATCCAGGTGAAAGTGTGTAGGCAGGACCAAAAACCCGCCTGTCTATCCATGGAGTGTGGATGGTAGGTTGTCAATATGAGTGGGTGGCATCAGCCCCACTGAAATGATGTCGGTTCTCCAGCTTGTCCACAGGCCCCACTGCATCTTGGGAATGGTGACATACACTTATGGGTGGCATGGATGGTGTCAATGGCAGCCGCAGGCCCTGACCACCATGTTGCGGTACCTCTTGAGGATGACGTTAGAGCTGTCGTCAAAGTAGAGGACGGAGATGGCGTGGAGCTGGGTGGGAGTGCAGCAGGGCTTCGGCACCGTTTTGGGGTTAATGAAGTGAACCTGTGGTAGGGTCAGAAACGAGAAACTGTTTGGAAATAGCAAGACATTGAAAACGATTCGCACATCATTACACAATGGATGAGTGAATGACATATAATCAGTCACTCATACGCACACATAGTAGGGCCACCCAAAGCTTCATGGAGGCTCACTCTCCCATCTCCACAGCTTGGCGTGGGCGCTTACCAGCGTCTGCACAATGGCATGATTGGTGGCATTCATGTACGAGTTGAGTGGGAATGCGCATTCGCCCTCGCAGTAGTACGCAGCGTAGCCCTCCGGTGCAATAATCCAATCCTGAGAGGGATGCAAGCCAGCATGAGGGTTTGTCATACTGTACGATTCAAGCAAATCCAATACCTTGCCACAGCCATGCTATCAAAAATGCAGCAGTCCACCGCCTCTGCGCATGGCTCCTATGCCAATAATCTTCCTATGACAGCACATTTGTGACTGACAGCCGCAATTGTTGTCCAGGGGCTCGTTTCGCAGAAACGTTTTGTGAGGATTTTCGATCGTTTCAATCGCAGTATCTTTTCAAAATGCATCGCTTGTGAATCGCAAATAAAAGCGCGATGACTACAGGCCTCTGGATGGTTTCTGAGTAATGAATGGAGGGTCTTCCCACGTAGGGCAGAAACTGGCAAATGCTGAGAAAGAAATAAAACCAGCATTGAAACCAGCATTGTTAAATTGTCCAAGTTTATGGACCAGCTGCTGCCCATAAAATAATCCAATCAGTAAACACTCCAAGCGTAATTGAACTGCCAAACAGCTCAGTTACATAATGTAGAAATTCCATAATGTGGAAATAATCAAATGCAATATGGCCAAGCCAGGTTTAAGATAGGAGTTGATAAAGGAGAGTGGGGAAATTTAGCATGTAAATACAGAGAAGATGGGAAAAAAGGGAGAGGAAGGAAAAAGAGAGGGAGAGGAAAGACAAAGACTTGTAAGATTTTTTCAGAAGAAGTGGTAGAATAAGAAAGATAGTGAAGGGACGTGAAGGAAGACAGGAAGAAAGTGAAGCATTGGCGATACGTTGTATGGGATTAGAGGTCATGAAAGTGAAAAGATTCAAACAAAAGCAGGGTAAAAGAGACACAATGACAATGGGAGCAACGGAATAAGTGGTGCTATACAGTACCTGCCAGCCGAGGTCTCTAAAGCTAACGTACAGCTCGTGCTTCTTGCAGGCCTGTTTCTGGTCAATGATGCTGGTTTCTGTAAAGCAATGGGAACAGAAAGAGTCTCTGAAATATTCAGGAGAGAGAAAAGTCCACATACATGACCAAGTAAGTTTACATATTCATGCACAACAAAGTACCTGCGTAGTTGGCTGCTTTCATGGCTGCCGGGCTCTTCTGGGCCTTGGAGCGGTTGGGGTTGCGTTGTTTGCCACCGGCAGAACGAACGCTACGGATGTGCACCTCAGCGGCCTTGAAAAAGGCCACCATGAAGGGCTGCTTGCTCTGAGGCCCGCTGTGGCCAATCAGGCCAGCCATCGTGGGATTCACACTCTGACCTGCGGGGGGGGGACAAAAACAGGCGTGGTGCAACACCAGGTCAACCGCAGTGTTGCAGAACTCATCTACACTCGAGTGGTGACTGACCTTATCAGGCAAAAAAAAAAAAAAACACTTACTCTTCTGTGTTGGTGATAGAAACATGCAATGGTGTGCATCACTTTGAGTCTCGTCAAGAATACCTTCATCTGACTGGAAATGCAGGGCGGCCAGCACAGATTATTTATAATGCCTCTCCAAATGATCATAAAATTGGATAAAGAATGGGACGTTTCTCTAATCTCCCTGGCAAGGTGGAGAGAAGAGGCCCTTTGGGCTTGCTTACACATGACTCCCATTCTGCTCATTCCAAGATGGAAGGAGAAAACTCCCATTTCATTATGACCATTTCCACACAACACCCAACCTGTAATACCCTAAAGCAGTTCCTGAGCATTGAACTAACTCACACACAAACCACACACCTCTATGAAAAAAGTGGTGAGCGGCAAACCCCTAACCTGTTCAAATAAAAATCTAATTTCTGTCATTCCCTACCATACTGCAGGTGTGTCTGATGGAAATAGGAGTGGATGAAATCTGTCCAGTTAAGAGATGTGTTTGTTGATACATTTGTATGTAATCAACAAACACCTCAGGAGCCTCAGGAAACCACACCTGCATCTCAGTTTTACAGAGTGTTGAGAAGCTTTGGCCCTGTTTGGTGTCTGACTGGTTCATACCTCTTTACTCCACCCTGATTGGTTCACATGTGCTAACTAGACTCATGTCTGTTTACACTTGCTACATATATGCTAATTGGCACACATAATCTGTGATTTCAATGCTGTAGATTGAAAGGGGGAAGTAACACAATCATCCCATTTAACAGCAAAAACATTGTTAACATTTTCACCCTGTTCTTACCTTAAATAGCTTTGACAAGAATACACTCTCTTTAAAAAGAAAAACCACATAGTTAGTCACTGGTGATAATGCCAGAACATCAGCGAGAACGCCTAGTACCCTTGTTCTCCAAAATAAGTGTTTAGGGTGAGCTGTGAGTTAAATCACCAGAACCTGGGCTGGAAACAACTAAAAAAATCAGGCTCTTTAAAGGAATATAGTCATAGTTCTGACTGAGCTAATAATTACTAATAAGGTCAAATTTAAAAGAAAGACTATAGAACCACTGCACTGCTAAACTTTCCAGACCACAGGCTGGAGAACATCAGAAACTCCACCAGCATCCACAGAGGGGAGAGCATCCGGCCCATCATCCCACTCACCATCAAAGCCTTCCAGTACCAGCTGCAGGCCCAGATTCCCAGCTGGGTTCAGAACCCAGTGGTTACTGGTTGCAGTGATGTCAAACACCAACCAGCCCTCCTCCGCTGCCCAGAGCACCTGCGTGTCTAGCAGGAAGAGATCTGATTCCCTGGAACACACACAAGCACACGCACATACACACACACACACACACACACACACACAGTGTGACTAAAATTCCCTGACCACACACAGACACACATGCACTGTGACTAAATTTCCTTGGTCATGCACATGGATGGATATACACACTGCACACACAGGAACACATATTATGTGTGTTTAGACATATGAAGGATTTCCAGTTGACATTAAAATGCAAAATGATCTGCACATAAGAGCCTAACACCATCATATTCAGACCAAATAAAGATGTGTGGAAAAAAGTGAAGTGTAGATTACCAAAGGTAAAATACAGGGGACGGAAATCTGCCAGTAACCTGCCAGTCAATAGAAACCACAGGAAACGTGTGCTTAATGAAATGCTGCTGGCCCGGAAGCACTCATTTATGAGATCAACATACCCAGACTAGGCCAAAGTGGTACTGTACACAAGCTCTTCAAGCATATCCGACAAAACAGCGTGCTCCTTTTACAAATGTCTAGAACCTTCCTTGAACAAGTGACAGCCCTATTCCTTCATCATGTGAATCAGGACCATGGTTTACCCTAATCAGGAGGTGAGTAACAACAAAGTTTGCCATTACGTGACCCTTCTCCCTCAAAGGGCAGCTGATATCTACACACAGCCCTCCAGCATAGTCAGTGAGAACAAGGCAAGACTGGAACTTGTTCGCAATGACCTGCTACACGTCTCATTTTCTCAGTCAAAAGCAATGTCCCCGTAAGTGTGTCTGAGTAACAGCCTCCTGTGGAGAGCTCACTGCTAAACCAGACAGGAAGCAGGAGACCACAAGTCACAGTTTAACAGGAGGATAAGATCTGCAGCAGGACCTGTCACAAGCAGTAGTCCACAAGGCAGACACATAAACAATCATTTACACATGCATGCATATACACATACAGGCACTAATGTGCACATGCTAAATCACAAACATGTACTTACACAAACATTTGCACTCACATTAATATACTTACAGACACGTAAACACATACAGTGTATGTGGGTGCATACATGCATACAGAGCCAGTTTTGTGGACTCAAATGAAGCTTAGTCCTGGAGTTTTGTATGGAGAATATTCATTCGAAATTGAATTTAGTCTAGGAATAGGCTTAATCAGTGTTCACAAAAGTGGCCCACATTGTTTAAAGAATGCTAAAGCTGTATAGAATGTCAGGAGTGTATAGAAATCATTGAAAAATGTCTGTAGTTGGAAAGAGTGCAGTGAAGGAGATGAGTATAATGATGAAAAGGCGAGGGAGTGAAGCGAAGGAATGAAAAATGCAGACGACATGGGCTAGAGTCCAGATGGCAAGAAGCAGCGCCTTCGCATCGCTCTCGGGAGCACTTAATCTCGCTAATTGACAGTAATGGCTTTATAAACGGCCTCTGATTTCACAGCAAACAAGCAGCCCCGCGATAAATCAGCAGCAGGGGTCCCGCGGAAGAGGGCGTGTTCCCACTGCGCTGCCACGGAAACAGGCCACACCGCAGAACTCCCCAACATCTGGGATGTCTCCGCATCCAAAGGAGGCAGCACCACCCAGCAATGGAGATACGTGCGCTCCCTAACCTAGAAACTCTGTTTCCCACACACTTCAGTATCACGCAACTCAGTCACGACCACGTTATTATAGGAAATACTGTGTCTGCATCACCTAAAAATGCAGTAGGACTAACAGCATGTTTTTTTTTTGGGGGGGGGGGGGGGTTAAGGCCAGGTTCTTGCCCAATTTTTCCCTTTTCTGTTCTCTCTGTAAAGTGTCTTTGTGACAGTGCCTCTGTAAAAAGTGTTATGCCAATAAAAGTGAAGGGAAAAGGAGTAATGCTAAGGGCCAACCATTCTCAAAGACGTGAATATGTGGGTCGAGAGAACAGAAATTCCGAAGCAGCGTGTAAGGACTCACCTGTCAGGGTGCTCCTGCAACACCTGGTAGACGTTGATGCGGAAGGTCGCGTTCTCAGAACGCTCCTGGACGGCGTCCTTGTAGATGCGGAACTCCGCAGCCGTGATGGCCTCTCCCTCCGGGATCCGCGACAGGTCAAAGCGAAACTCTCTGTGGTGCCGCCAGGCCGGCAGGAAGTCTTTATCACGCTCCGCTGAGACACAGGGAAAAAACAAGATGGAGGGACACCAGATCATCAAAGTGACAGAACACACAGTGACACAATTTGCAATGCAAAATGAAAGAGAAAATGGCTTTTTTCAGGTATACCACTTCATAAATACATACCATGCACATTTTTGAAGTCAATAGAACTTCCTGTACACCGCCCCCAATTACACCAATGGAGGCACATATCCACCCATGCTAAATGCCACAACGTGACTCACAATGACCGTTTATGTGAGACTTACAAAAAAGCTGTCTTTTTACCCTATTTACTGAGATTTCATAAGAAACACATGATGTAAGGTGCACCATGTCCAAAGAAAGCAGGAAAAGCCACCTGGGAACTGCGCACATGTTGTTCCATTAAATTTAAGATTGTCTAATACTGTTGAGAATTTGTCGGAAACAAACTGAAACTTAGTACGTTGAAATTTCATGACAGGATGCTGTAGTGAAATAGGTAGAGAAATGTTTTATTTGCATCTTTAATAAAGGCATCTAAACTTCTTCAGGCTGACAGCATTAGTAACATTAAGGTAAAACATGTTCCACATTTTCTTCCATAATTCATTTTTTATGGTTTTAGCACAAAATAATGAAACAACCTTCCTTTCAAAGACAACTATTGTTCTTTTAATGCTGTCTCTGTGCAATTCACAGACACAAAGCACTTACATGCTGTGAAAACCATCAACTAAATGAATGTAGTTATGGAAGTGATCAGGTATGGGCAGTCTAAAAGAAGTGTGCTCAGCGCATTACTCTCAGTGCAAGTGTGATGCTCTGTCACCAGCACACCCCTGGTCATTGCTGTAAATGGGTAATCACAGAAACAGAAACACACCCCCAGCAATAGAACACTAGACCTCCAGACACCCGTCTTTCGCTCTCTGCGTGATGCATCTGACGGGGCGTACGACATCAATCAGCGCGCAGTCATCAACGGCGCTCTCTGCAGCCTGCTGGGCAACAGACCCAGTCGCTGTCTGTCAAAGCGTGCCGCTCGGCAGGCTGATGAATCAACCGCCTTTTTTCAAATGTCAACCGCTCTACCCACATCCCTACAACTTCCTGTTTTCAATCAAAACCTCAAATGAGACACGCTTCCTCAACACCAGTTCAACTAGCGTCCCAAAGTATGGCCGGGTTGAGGGGGGCAGCAACTGAAAATTACTTGATTTGCTTTTAGTTTTAAAATGGACACATGCGCTGACCACAAGAAAGCCACATTGAAGTGTTTCTCTAAAAAGCCAGCAGCACCAACGCAAGCACATTTAAAAATGAAAAGCTATGCAGAGCCTACATGCAAATAGTCCTGTTCTGTCATGGCAGCCCCCTGAGGAAAGAGCAGAGGGAGATCTACCCTTCCAGACAGCCCACCTCCTCCACAGCCACCAGACCATTCTCTAACCTGCTCTCTCCCTTTCCACCAGACACTACACCACGGATTCTCAAATATGGCCCTCAAGACTAGTATTACTGTAGGTGTTCCTTCTTCCCCTCTAATTTAGACCTGGGACACCAGGTGATTGGCAAATCAGTGACATTAATCAACAAATTATTTACAAGGTACAAAAGAAAACCAGTAGTACTATAGGCATTGAGGGCCAGATTTCAGTATCTAGGCTAGAGAAGGGCAATGCCATTGCAGGAGAGCTGGTGTGTATTCAGAATTTTGTTGCCACCAATTAGACAATTAGGTGCATACAGCAATGTTCACTCATAGATTAGACCACAGTAAAAAGTTTTGTACCAGTCCATTCATGAGCGTATCAACACATATAGTTCATATATCAGTTCATACATATAATTGGGTGAATTAAATAAATAAGAGCTGATGGTGGCATGAAATCCAAAAACAGACAGGGCCTCCTTGCCTATCACATGACTGAGCTCGTCTCATAAGGCATGAGCACAGTCTCTGATCTATCCGATGCCTACGCCAGCCTCACACGAACTGCGCTCCTCTGATGCAATGACTGCAGGTCAGCTGGAGGACTGCAGAGTGCAGAGGAGCTCCAGAAGGCAGCGTACGCTCCAGAGAAGATCGCGTGCCTGCCCGTGCTCTTCTAAATTCACCACGGGGGTTGCAGCAATATGTCAGGCCTTACCAATATACTGCAAGAGAGGATGCCAAATTTGGAGAAAATAAAGCAAATTCAATTCAATTTTTTTTTTACAATTCCAGCTGGGAAATGGGAGGGGATGGTGGGGGTGAAACAAGAGTGACGGGGCAGCACTGTGGCAGTGTGGGGGACTCTGGCGATAGCTCAGAACTGAGGGGCGCCATTGCAGTCACAGTGGATAAGTACAGTAATAAATAATGCAGTTTAATGGTTTGTGGTTAATGAGTAGTCTTTGTAAGTGTAACACTCAGACTCATTACAAAGAGTATTTACCCCAGTGGGCCCATAGCAAAGCCACAATTGAATGAATCAACTTCTTACAGGGTTTGGACAGAAGCCCCACAGGTTGCCTTCATAGTCGGTCACCACATTACCAAAATCTCCAACCCAAAACATTTCCACAGCATCCATAGCTGCCTAACGTTATTCAACACATTTACCTTCAAACGATGGGGAGATTGCCATAGCAACAGGTGACTTTCTGCTTTGGGCACATCCTGCCCACTAGCTGGTAAATGTTCCACAATGACATCATAACCTCATGATATTTTTATATTGTTTCAGTGTCTCACAATGCTCAGAGAGAGGGGGCAGCATGACCAGGAGTGGATTTAAATGCACACAACAGTCACTTAATTACAGTAAGTCATTTGGTTGGCTGTAATTAACTGACTGGAAAAAAACCAGGGTGTTTTATATGCAACTGTAATCGTTTATAAGGATTTGATGTGTTTACATAGGGGACCATCAACCTCAGAAATTCCACTATAGAAATGTTTCCTTGTCCTTCTGGTTTGTTGTCCCTCAGTCAGACTTTGTATTTAGTTTGAAAAAATTCATATTTATCTCACTCTTTACAAAAAACTTCTGGGAGGCCAGTAGAAGTCAGGTATTACCCACCACAAACCAGGGGTACAGTGGCAATGTAATGTAAACTTTGCACCTAGATTTGACAAATCCCCTTCAGAATGTTCTCACAGATGATTGCACAACTTTAGATTACTGGTAAGGATTTGTGAACTATGAACTATGAGAATTGTATTTACTGAGGGTAAAAATGATTGGGGAAGGTAATCAGTTTAGACAAGGGGGAAAACCCCTTTCCAAGAAGAAGGATGGATGAAAAAATGGTTTGCAGAGTTCCCTCCACAGCATAAAATTATTTTTGGCAGGGTTAGTTCCCCTTCTTTCAGAATGTGAGAACAAAAATTGCAACTTCATTTTATTCTCAATCTAACAGTGTACTATTTGCTATGTACTCTGCCATTCCCATTTATATAATGTCAGTTATCTGTAGAGTATAGCTCGTTTTTACTGTTATGTAGGCTACTTGAGCATTCCCTCACTTAAGATGATAACGGTGTATTCTATTCTACTCTATTCTACTTTCATTGCAAATGTTTTCCTCAAATTCTTGTTTTCCAACATGGAAAGTGCAATGTTTCCATGAATTTGGACTCACTTGGACTCATCTGGACTCACAAAATGGGATCTGCCCCTGAACCAGCTTTAGACTGAGTCATGAAAAGCTACTACAGGCCACTCCTCAGCTTTAAACCTGACCCTATATGCTCACTGTTAGAGGAAAGTTATACGTGACGTCCCAAGACATGCGTCTGCACGTGTGCGAGGAGACCACACATCAGGAAGCCCTGTCCAGGCCCGGAGCGGAGGGAGAACTCTGGCCCGCTCGGAGGCCAGCAGGGAGGAGATGTGGAGCAGCAGGCCTGAAGAGGTTAAGTCTCAGAGCGCAGCTGCGCTGGCTTGGCGAGGAGGACACGCATCTACGATCGTCTCTCGCAGTGACTCAGGGGCCACCCGCCGAGCCCTGGAATGTGGCAGCGCTCCTTCCAAGGAGCAAGTGCACAGCGAGGCCACAGCTGCGCGAGCAGACTGCCCACTCCTCTGGGGGGCGCCAGTAATCTGCCTCAGTCACACACACACACACATGAATGCACCGCGCATACACACACACACACACACACACACACAAGCACGCACGCATCCAAACGCACACACACATGCAAATGGATATACTGTACACATACACACACACAAGCACGTACACAACCTCCCCACCAACTGTTTCAACGTTGTAAGTGCTGCCAGATGTAAAACAGATGTCTGTTTTAACACACCTTTTTCCCCAAAATGGCATTCATCTTTCTGAAGGAAGCACCCAAAAACAGCCCTTTCTAGCAGCTGCTTTGAACAGAAGGTTAACTTTGAAACAATAGCCGAATAAACTATCAACTCAAATACTTCAGTTATGACCATAGACTTTGTACTCCGGTCACCAATCCTGCATCTCTCTCTCTCTCTCTCTCATTCCTAATTATGAATTATAAAGATTGCATGCATTTATTACAATTCCTATCTCTATCATTGAACAGATCTATTAAATTTAATAAAAAGCCTAATCAGAATTTTGCTTGTTTATGAACAGCAAAGAAACCACAAGATCTAGAGGACCCATTGTTCACTGTACTGATTCACCTTGTGCATTCACCACCATTGTCCCAGATACAGCAGAACAAATGGACAATTGCTGTATGATATAGCATATACTGTAATGTTTTCAGGTTACCATTAGCATACTAGCGTTGCCATACCACTCACTGCCATGCAAGTCCAGAATATGTTTGTTTTGGGGGTTTTTGTTTTGAATGACTGCGTTGTCATAAATTAGAAGATGAATTGCAGAACTGGGGCCTAAAACAGAACACATACCAATGCCTGGGGAAAAGCACTGTTCAGTGTAACATGCTACAGTTTCCAGACTGCGCTGCACGCTAACAGGCTAGGGAGATGCATACAGGGGAACATTTCACAGAGAATCTTTAAAATCAATTCATTTTTGGAACAGGAAACTTCAGCAGCGAAATCATAAAGACACCATGGTGCAGCAGAATTTTCTTTTAACCCATATGGAAAAATGATATGGAATATAATTTAAGGCAACTACATACATTTTTATATATTTACTTATATTTTAAATGTAATTATTACACTGCAATTATTAATGTGATTATTCAATATTTTTACATAATATATTTACCCACATTTCAAATATATTGTGAAAATATATTTAAATATTAAAAAGTGGCAGCTTTTGCATATCCATAACATGCATTTACAAATATTTAATGCATATATGTGTGTATATAAAATATATATGCTTAAAAATATATTTAAATACATCTTGTTAATTTTTGTATTTCATACATATATTACACAATGTTTTAAATTGATTTTGAATTTCCTGCCATATATTGAAATATATTAAATATAGCAGAACTGAAGTGGCTAATCTGCTGCTTGTTGCCTAGATATCTGCAAGATGCCACTTGGATAGGATATTACTTGAGACCATGTGGCAACCTGCACTCCCCTGGCAACCTGCACTCTGACTGGACAAGTCTCAGCCCTCTCTGGAAGCTGTGGTAGGCTTAGGGGAAATTCCTTCATTCTGCATAGCCCATGGGCCAGGATCACATCAGACTATCATTAGCCATGAACACTGATGAGGTGCAGAGGAGAAGAGGTGCTAATAAGGAGGAGGGAGAGAAAGAAAAAGAGAGAGAAAGATAGAGAGATATGGCTGAGGCGAGGCCACCTGAAAGCCTATCATGCAATCATGCACTTGACAAGGTTGTCTCATTTCCCATTCCCCCTCTACACCTCCCCATCACCTTCTCTTTCTCTTTAATTCCTTTTCTCTCTCTTTCTCTTCTCTTCTCTGCTTCTCCTTTGCATTCACTACTTAACCCCTCCCTCTTTCTCACTCTGTAGTCACATCGCACTACTGTAACAAAGGACTGAAGGAAAGGGCCCAACACGTTCTACAGCCATAGCAGTGCCAGGCCAACTGGGCCATGAGCCCAGCAGAGCGAGAAACAAAAAGCAGGTGGAGACACTTTCTATCCATGTCAACCCACACCGCTCTGCCTGCTGTTTGACTAGAAAATAAATACTCATGACATTTTCTGTACTATTCTCTTTACTTTCTCAAGACTTTCATTTTTTTATTGGAAGCCCTTTTGGGTGGAGTTATTTTGCCTATGGGGACAGTGCAAGACTGGCCCAAAAACCTTCTGCCCACAAAATCCAGTGTCCACCTAATTGCCACCCCAGTGGTCAGCCCTAGGCTGGCTATTCTGCTGTGGTCTACATTAGCAGGAAGAGAACCCAAACCTGGGGTCCTGAATGGATCTGGTCTACTGCCACTATGAAACCACGGCTCTGGCACCGTATCCAAGGAAAACGAAAGCAACATACAGTTCTAAAATGTAATAATGTCAGAGGAAGTTCCCACTACCACATATACACATGGGAGGGAACATGGACAATAAAGGGAACATTCAGCATGTGTATCGTGTTTGGGCATCTTACTCCTCCACCCAGCAACCCCTTTCCCTTTCTCCCTTCGTTCTTTCTCTGAAGGGCCTTAGGGCAAAACGAGATAGGTAGATTTTGTCATAATATCTCATGAATTGAAAATTTAGTAGTTCAGTCTGAAAAACAGCAAAAAATATATTATAAACCTGTTTCTTTCACAGTTGACCATAAGAGAAAACACCAGCTCTGTGCTAGAACTTAAATGAAGACGTGATGGGAATAAAAAATTTTTTTTTTTAAATGCTAATGGATGATTAGACAAAAAGACTCAATTTCACTTTTTGTGACATTGAGTCTTGTCTGACATTTTACACTATTAAAGCATAAATTACACTAGTGGTGGTGAAATGTGTCAGTAAGTGCCCAATATTACACAAGTGATGTGTCAAGCTTTAAGCAACAATATTCTGCATATCCAATAATTGTACAGTTTAGACAAACAGAACATACACTACTGCGTCCGTCGGTGTACAGTGAAGTACATTTCCAGGAGTAATAATGAATACCAACACTCTAGTGCAGGCATTTTTCGCCATACTTTTGTTACCTGGAACAGATCTTCCTATGCCAAAAAAAAAAAAAAAAAAAAAAATTAAATATAACGCAGTTCCATACTGACATTTGAAACTTCCCATTTATATGTTATCGCTGAAACTCAAATCATTGCCAGATGGTAAATCCAATTCTCTCCAAACTAGCGCGTTTTAACGCATTTGGGAACTGTGGGATCGGTGGGTATCAATCGGCTCACAACTTAACACTGTCGTACTTCTTTGCGTGGATTTATTACAGTGACAAAACTATATACAGGCAATATTTAACCGAAAGTTGGACCGTTCTCTTCTTTGACAGCTCCAGGTATGGTGCTGTGGGGAGGTAATAGTGGAACATTTCTTCTTAATCTTTACCAAAAGAAAGGCAATTCTAAAACTTCAGAAGTGATGAGATTTTTTTCTTAATTCAGGTTTTCTTAATCTCAGAAATTCCGCTGTGATTAAAACAAAACTTTATATTGAAAGTTCTTCAATATAAAGTAGCCTTTCTAAAATTATAATTATTTAAATTATGTCCGCTATATTACGGATGTTGTTTTAGATAAATAAGGTCAGAGAAAACGTCCTTCTGTTCACTTTAAAGTCGAAAATTAAATTTGAAAACTATGCGTTAGGTAACAGTGCACACAACATTCGGAAAGGAATTAATCACTTGTTCGCCAGGTGAGTGACATACCTAGACTGACAAAGCTCATGACCATGTCGGCATCGCTGAGGAAATTACTGTCCTGAAGAGTTGCGATTGGGGGTCCTTGTGTGGTGATTATGGGCTTGAACGGATAAGAGTAGCCATCCTCGGACATGGCGTTGTACAGGTCCAGCATGAACATAGGGGCTGCGTTTAGTTTCCCTTGGAGGTGCGGCCGGGGCCGGTGGGGGAGCCCAAGTATAGATAGAATCTCCCGCTGTAACTCTCTGCGTTCCTGGCTCTTCAGACGCCGGTGGATGAAACTCGAGTGAGCCTCGGTGTGCGAAGTTAAATTAGTAAAAATGGTTTCTGCCAGTACACAGTAACCACACATGAGAACTACAGCAAGAGCGCTGGAATTCAAATGAGAAAGCATGTCTAGTGTCTAGCTACGGTGCACAGCAAGTAATAATTTCCAAACGAACAGAAGCACACAGCAGCCTTTAGGACTGACAGGGATGAAAGGTGTGTTAATGTAAAAAGGAGGCTGTCGACCTATACTTAAATCAGTCCAGTTCACGGCGAGAACACCGCGTAAATAGACACATTTTGATCCAGTTTGGAATCCGTTCCCGTAAGGTGTTCATTCCGCGATTCCCTTGTATATGCTCCCCCTATATCTACATGGTCCCTCTGTGGTGTACAACCTTCTGACTCCACGTGAAAAGTTAAATGTTCGGGCTTTGCGCGCATATGGCACACTTTTAAGGCACTGGATCTGCTGGGAGGGGTTGGGGAGCAGCTGCGACTGCCACCAAATAAACGTAAAAAATGAAAAAGTAGGGAGGGTGGATTTAGGTTGAGTGGGCGCAGAGTGGATGTTCTTCCTGTCGTGATGTTCGCTTTCCTCTGCTTTTGCGGTTGAATGGGTGGAGACACCATCAGTAAGAAATACCTGTCAGCTTAATTACCTGCCTGCACGTTTCCTTTGTCTGCAGGTAATAGCAGCGAATGTTCCAACATGTGCAGACTTTTTCGTATTGATTCGCGGGTAGGTACAGTCCTTTTCATTAGGACTGTTTTCTAGATAAGGCAGCAATTGCTCCCTGGCTTGATTGATTAAAATGTCCAGTTTTAATTCAACTCTAACGGAATAGCCTAGGTAAGTCCAATAGCAACCATATGTTCTCTGTAAGAGTTGTTTTAACACTGAACATTTTAATGTGTACAGTTCGATTACCCGAAGCCTGGGGGAGACAAATAACAGTATCATGCTAAAGAACAGAGTGGCTTAAATATGTTCACTTTAATCAGATGGCTTTACTCAGTGTTTGAGAATTGCTTGGATAATACACAAAGTAAATATTGTTTTGCTAACAGGATTACAACGAATGATGTAACTGTGCAAGAACTGCACAACACATGCATCATAAGTTTCTCTCGTGTGTGTTACAGAAAACAGTGAATCTCTCTTTTTTTATCCATCTTATATCATCTATCTCATCGACTGATGTTAAAGTAATAAAGCTTTAAGTGTATACCAGTAGTGTGAAGAGCAACAGGATGATTCACCCATATCTCAGCTGTATGCACTGTGTTAGGCATGTGTTTGCCAAACACAGCTATGGTTGTGTTTTTGTTTTGTTTCTGTGATATATGTGTGAAGCTGTCTTTTTTATCAAGGTAACAGGGAGCACATCCTTACCGAAGGCACAACATTCTAACCCGCAAGTTTCAGTCCTGCAGGCTGAGAACAACTCAACACTGTAGCTCAAACATTAGCTATATATATAATATTATTTGGTTACTAGTCATTCTCATCTTGTTATCAAGCTTATCTGCATCATTCACTATTTACGCATTTCAACGTACACGGCTGGATATCCGCTAAATCCGTCCAGGATAAGCACCTTACTCAGCGGTACAATGCCTCCCATTTTGGAACTGAACATGAAGACTGCAAGCATGACTTCTTGGCCACCACACTGCCAAGGAATATGCTCAAACATTCAATTTGAATTAAAACCTCTTCCAGGCATTTAAGTGCACAGTAATATGATCGTGGGAGGGGAGCCCCCACCCTTGGTCTCTGTGTGCTCCTGCCCAGCGAATGGAAACAGATTTTGAGGTTGTTAACAATGCCTCCGGTATGGCTGTGCATAGCTTGGATGTAGAGTCATTACTGTACGAGGAAGAAGTGGGCAATAATAGCATTAATGTGCCCCACAGAGCTCACTTGTGGGCACACATGTAGGGCAGCTGTTTAACCATCGAGTCCCTTACCCTCTACCCCCCCCCCCCCATCACCCCATAAAGTTCCTCTAACTGTCACTTCTCTTACCTCCATGCATGTACCTGTTTTTGTCCTGACAAATTCAGAAAATTTAAACTGTTTCATGAAAGCAGTAGTAAGCTTTCCCTTATACCCATTATTTTTAGGATATGTTTTCATTATTAACTATAGGTTCAAATTAGATTTCAGTTGCACACTGCAAGACTCAACATTTTAGGCCAATTATCGGTCAGAACAAAGGATACAATCCCTCTTATATGCTAAAGCTGTCTCTGTTTGTAATGGTGTTAAAATGCATGAACACGTACACACAGGGAAACAGAAATACCCAATGTCTTATGCCACATATTCAACTGACATTGCACCCATATATACAAAAAAGTGGCCAGTAGACTACATTCAGTGAAAGAATAATCTTTTTATTTTTATAGTGGAGCAAGAATGTGCAAGTAGTGCTACAGACTGGGAAAAGGTAACAATGGCTATAACTATGTGTACTCAGCATGGTATGTAGAAATCCATTTCAACCAATATGGTCTTATTCAGGTATTCGTGTGGCCTATGACATTTTTCTGAAAGAGCCTCTGTTGTTTTCATGAGGGGAACAAAATCCCTTATGGCCACACCTCCTCCCTAGGCAGGTAGATGGGTATGGGCAAAAGTAAACTGGATGAGTCAGGATATTCTGTTGCTCAAATTGAATATATATGTTTTACATTGAGAAGAAGTAAACAATACAGTTCTCCCTATCGTGCAACCTAGACAGATTCCAAACCCCATATCCACCCTTCCTGATCCAATTACTTCCCTAAGAAAAGCCATGTTTAAAGGAAAAATGTCTCAAAGTTATTTTCTGGAATGTGGGGTCTGGTTTGTGTTTTTTTCTTTTCTTCTTCCATGGCTTTTTATATATCTCCACCTGCAAAACTTAATAGCTCTGCGCTCACTATAAACAATCCCACCAACATAACACAAAGCAATAAAACATTTCTGCAGCCACACACACACACACATTTGTGAACTCATACTGTACACACATACACGCACACACATGAATTCACGTGTACACTCCCTTGAGTTACTCGCACACATTACTACCAGGAACAGACAACAGTGCCTGCATGGCTCCAATGTACAGAACAGCTCTGTTCCAGCAGATGAAAGAAGATACAGCTGTCTTTCTTTTTTCTGTTATACACATTGACCCCTGATCCTGGGACTTACACGATTAACTGCCATGGTAAAGGTCAGATGGATATTTTTTTCAGGTGTGTTATCTTAAACATGGCAGGACATGCTCCTTTGAGGGCTAACAGTAGAGCACAGCAAACCAAGCCACAGAGGATTCAGTAAGAAAATATGTATTTTGCAAGGTACGCTGACCTTTAAGCAAAGCAGTGTGGGGGGTTGAAGGTCACATTCCACCCTGTCTACATTCTCAGCCCTGCCTGACTGCACTCTGTGGTACTGCACACACTAGCCTGTTAGTCACCACCAGTCAGGTGGAGGTGAGGGAGGGAAATGTTCAGTCCTTCACGTGTAGCACTGCCCCACCTCACAGCTGCAGTCATGTGCTGTTTCACAGCTGTTTGCTGCCTAATGTCTTTAAACTGTTCCTTGTGTTTATCTCATTTGAACAGACACACCTCCACCCAGTTAGGCTTCTATAAAAATAAGGAGTTGGAGGCTGCCCAGAGGAAGACATTCAGACAAACTGCAGACCAACATACCATAAGTGTGAAATTATTATAAGGACTGATTTATACTTAAGTGCAATCCACAAAACAAGTTATTTTGTCTGATCCTTTTTCAGATACAGTGCAATTTGAAACTGACAAACCTCAGCAATTTTGGAATGTGAAAAGTGATTAAATGAATATTTTTTTTTATTCTTGTCTCACATTTGGATCCAGAAGGAATACAAGTGTAGGCTACTTCTTGAAAACACCTGCATGCAATATCACGGGATTCACTTTGTACAGAACATATTCAATATATTGTAGCAAGAGCTTCAGCCTGGCTTCAGAGCCTACAATCAATGTCCTAAGTAGCGTTAAAATCTAGCATTTGGATTTGGAGTCAAAGCATAGCACTAAAACCTGTCATCAGAGCATGAAGCCAAAGCGTGACACTAAAGACTGGCAACAGAGCCTGGAGTCAGAGCCACCCTACTTGCCCCACACTCAACAATAATTCTAAAATAATTATGAAAAGGCTGAGAAAAATCTTCAAAACAAACTTTAAGGGCCTTTGACACAACATACAGTTCAAATCGTGATCCATTCTTTTAAATGTGTATGAGAGGTAAAGAAATTTGCTCATTGGCACAAAGGCAGGTCCTTACATGTGATGAGATCGTCTTGCTGTCATGCTCAGAGTTCACCTCTCTTACCAGTACACCACAATGCTTCCCCCATTTCATACATGTACACATCCAGCTAAATAATTCTATTTCGAAAGTGATAAGAGATTTTACCTCCAAAAAAACTGTTAAACTTTTCCCAGCTGCCCATCAGTGCTGCGATGGCTGGAAATTTCAGGTTCCTGCAGGGGTTGAGCTGGAGTGCACTGGAGGACCTGAAAATGGTTTGAGGGTCTCAGGTTAGAAGTGCACAATCTGAACTGCAACAGCAGAGCCCCAGCTGGCCCAGCTGCAAATAGACCTTAATTAGAAGCAGTTAGGGTTGTGACATATTTTACAAATTAAAGGCATTTCCTGAATTTCCAGGACAGTGCCACTGTCACGTTGCATTTCACAGACAACAAACATGTTTGGGATTAAAAGGCTGTTGGATGCACGTCTTTGCCTGTTCATGTGTGTGTGCCTGTTTGTGTGTGTTTGTGTGTGTGTGTGCCTGTTTGTGGAGAGAGGCAGAGAGGTTGAAAGAGTAAAAAAGTAAACATGTAAACATAGTCCAGGCATCAAGTAAACAAAGCAATTTTTAATGTTTTTAATGTGTTGAAACTTTGCAGCCTGCAAATCTTACTTCAATGCCACCCAAGTGATGAGGATTTATTAATTTGTTTTCATGTGCATCACAGTGTGTCATTCATTTTAGATAATGACATAAGCCAAATCCCTTTCATAAACCCTCACATCCACACCTGACCCTGGTCAGTATAAGGCACAGAAAAAGTGCAATGGAAATACAACTGTTAACAGGTGATATCTGAGATTACAGCCCTTTCGACACACTGGCTCCACCATGACCTCTGGTGGCAAACCATCCTTATTGCTTTCCTATTTCGCAAACAAATAGGCATGCATAGAGACACACAGGACCAAAAAGAAATTACCAACAGAACAAAGGTTATAAGCCACTGCTCTGTGGCAATGTGTGATACAAGAGGGTGCTAATGTAGCCAGCATGTGGCATGATGAGGTGCTAACTGACCTGCAGTCCAAGGCCAGCCTCTACACAGCAACTATACCGACGCTGCCCCAAACAGAGAGGGTCAATATGCTGCTGTCGATAGATGCCCTCTCTAGAGGGCGTGTAAAATAAAATAAAGAGATTTTATGGCAAAAGTCTGACCCCCACAAAGAGTTTTGCTTGAAAAATGTTAATGAAATTGGTCAAAATCTGTGTAAACTGAATTAAACGTTTCTGCAGTAAATTTCCATTTCACTTTCTGACTATAATTAGAGTGAAGATGTTCTTCAAGCTTACCCAAAACATCACGTGAAAACGTGATTTCAGTTGTGTTCCTTCAGTGTTCCTAAAGAAAAGGCTGCATCATGGTGACAGGTGGTGGGAGGCCTGGTGTGGAATAGGTTCTCAAGGGCTTCACATTGCTTGGAAGGCTTCCAGTTATGCTACTTCAGCTTCATGCTGAAATAACTTCCTAACTATAAATAGGAATCATTTTGCTGAAGGCTATAAATGAGCTCACAAACATTCAGAACAAAGCTGCTTTTCCAGGAGATTCCACATCAAATGGTTTCAAAGCACATGGATCGTGTTGCTCAAAGCTGTGAATCTGGGAGTTCTCAGAAAATTAAATTTGACTGAAGATTAAGAGCTATTGGGACCAGAATGGTACATAAATCTGTTCAATGCCCTACCTGCTCATACAGAAAGAGAAATAAACCATTGCACATTCTTACATTCTCTGGGTATATCAAAGTATTCATAATACCAATAGCCTACTTGTTGTCACTTTTAGAATCAGTCAGAAGTCTCCCCTTCACACCGACTTCTCAATTCAACTGTGGAAGCACACGCCATATTCAACCCAAGATAGAAATTTTTCATCTCACTTGCTTGTCAAGTTTCTGTCTGGTGTAAGTCTCACTGACTGTTATATATATAAAACGGGATTCCACTGCAAAGTCTTGGACCATAACCACATGATTTAAAATAATTAACCCACTGATCTAGCTCCAAATCCCAAATGTGTTTTGTAAAGTTGAGTCAAGTCTTTGTATCTTGAAACAATACAAATTTTTTTTTTTTTAAAGTTTTTTTTTAAATAAAATAATAACAGTTATAAGCATATAGATCCATTTTTATGGTGTGGTGGTGATTACAGAAAGTCTGTTTCGCACAGGCATTGACATAATGTTCATTTATGAATGTGAATGACCAGCTATTCCACATAGGCTAGAGCATGACTCATTCAATAGAGCAAGGGAAACTCCTCCGTAATAGAGTATGTAATGATTATAGTCAGCTAAAGCTATCATGCAGGAAAGTACTTATTTTTAGTCTATTTTTAACCTCTCTGTTCCTTACGTGTCACATGACTGTGCCACTCCCTGTGTGAGTTTTTGAAAAATCTTCCATTAGTTTATGTACATTACTTTAATTTTCAATATCTTTCTCACATATGTAGTGTGCACTACTTTATCATCTGAATGATGAGTGCCTATATTAATTGTTCATACTTGTTCATTAATTGTTCAATTCCTACAGTATATGAGTGATTATTTGAAATTGTTCCAAAATGTTTACACACGGCCATTATATGCTTTGTTAAAATGTCCCATGTTCATCAAGTACACAAGGTGAAACCGTTATAGATATCTATATCTATATCTATATATAGAGTTGTCACTATGCATGCTATAATTAATCAAAACTAGAGGAAGGCCGCTTTAATATATAAGATTAATTGGTCCAATTGGTTTTCATGCTGAAATATTTAGTTTTAATATGGATATATTTCTGATAAATATTTTTAAAGCCGTCAGTTTTCATTCCCCTGATGAGCAGGTGAAGTGATCACACAGTGCCCCACAGTGGAAGGATCTATCTACTACTATTACTGGCAGATATAATTGTACGATTTTCTAAATTAATTGCTTTGGTGTAAATGTCTCGTATTGTTTCTGTGAAAGCTGAAATGCATATGTGCAGTAGATTACATTAATTGAGAAGAACTTTATTGTCCACGTCTGTGGAACTTGCCTTTGGCTTCACCCATAAAAAAACAGTAAACACATACACTACAGAATCACATGTAAGTAGGCTACACACATTTTAGCTTATTCATATGCGAAAATACTAGATTGTCAAAGCAGAACATAATAAAAACTTTTAATATAATAATTACATTGGGTCAATAAGTTGTATTGCACAAGGCATAAAGGACTTTCTAAAAAATGTTTTTTCTTGTTCTTAGTAGACTAATCTGATTCATTTTCACTAAGTGAGCATTTCAAACAGAAGGTTCAGATGGTGGAAAGGATCTGCCGTTATATTTTTATATAGCTAAGTTATAGAATAGGTTACCAAGTCAGTTTTGCGGTATTTCACTTGCCATTCTCAATGTCCACTTACCCTTTTGACACTCAAGATGTACGATAAGAACCAGTGTAAAACTGGATTATAAAACGCTCTCAACATTTTTTCCTCTACAGTAGACTGACGCCAGTCGATTAGCCTATTTGGGTAACGGTTCTTTAAAAAAAACTCCAGTAAATCAGTATCTTCTGAGGTACTGTGAATACCTTTTTTAGTTAACTTTTGTGAAGAGCTGCAATCCAGTTCCTACTGGTAACGTCATAAAACTGCGTCAGCCACTCAAAGAAGTCATTGCATGGCCGCCGCTTTGACTGATTTATCCGCCGGTTGAAATTATCAAGCGGCAGTTCGGTAGGCAATTTAAAACGACTGTTAAATTATACTGGGTTATCTAAGTGATTCGTGACGGTTAACTGCCTTATTTCATAAGTATGTTGTTAATGTTGATGTGAGATCTAAACTGTATATCAAAAGAGCATCCATAGCCTGCTAATGCTAGCTGTCTAGCTATCTAGTTGTTTTTAGTCAGAGATAACTTTATCGCTAGAAAATAGGAAATATGTGTGTATTTTCTATCAATTTCATATTTCACGCACAAGTTTATTATATATACACAGAGAGCTAAATTGTCGGTTGAATAATACCATTGGCTACAACGTGGCATACAAGAAGCTACCTAATTAGCTTACATAGTTATAATGTGTAAGTGTTTGCGCAGTTTAGCTAAATATAGCTGCTATATCTTCACTGTGGAAAAACAGTGCTAGTGGAGACATGAAGTAAAGTGTACAAAGTTCAACAAATCGCAAACAAGATGATCCTGCTCACGTTCCTGTTGCGGCTAAGGGAACACAGCGGGTCTAACGTTATTCTACTGCAGTGTGCTTAGCTGGTGTTTAAACCTCAGACCACCGAACTACATTTCAACTGGAACGGATATCCAAAATTGTGAAATGAGGATTGTCTGTTGTGGTTGCAGTTGTGTGTTCTCGGGGTTTACACCCAAGCTAAGCTCCCTGCTTGATCGAGCTAGTTCAGTCCTGTGTTTTCTTACTGTGTTTTTGCTATCACACAGGAGTTCTGTACTTTGGTTTTTGCAGCTAGCCACAACCAACATCATGAGTTTGTTTGGCACGAGTTCTGGGTTCGGGACTGCGGGGACCAGTGTATTCGGCAACGCAACAACGGATAATCACAATCCTATGAAGGTAAGGACAGTGAATTTAAAAAAAACGAGAACAGTGTGAGTAATGCTGTTGTAATGTCAAAAGAAATGGGCAAATTGGTGCTTTCTCTTAATTGGAACTGAATGGCGAAACTGTGTTGCAGGATGTGGAGGTAACCTCCCCACCTGATGACAGCATCAGCTGTCTGGCCTTCAGCCCTCCTACCATGCCAGGGAACTTCCTGATTGGTGGATCCTGGGCTAATGATGTAAGTGTGATGAGGACAGACTCTTGTTCGTTGAACAAATATTTACTACACTCATCAGGTAAAAAAAATGTTCATACAAACATCATACTAACACTTGCACATATACAGTCAGTATAAACTTGTGACTTTAATTGCTTTGCAGTTATCTGAGGTAACCTCACCTTGCAGCATTCCATTGATGGAAGCAGTAATCTTAGCTGAGCTGCCATTGCAAATAGTTGCTTTGGATTTCTCAATGATTATAGGGTATACGGTGTCATGATATCTGCCCCATACAGAATGTTATGTCTCCTAACAGACATGGGCCACAGAACACCTACCGACTACAGGGCCATACAGACCTTGATTCTGTAGCCCTGCAATCCAGTCTAAGTGGGTTTCGCCACTTAGTTTTATTTGGGTTCAATGTACTTGTAGCTGCCAGAGACGTCTGCACCTGAAGTAGTTTTTTTTCACTGCAACGTGGATTTGCTCTGTGAGCTTCAAGCATTGCTGATGGCTGAATTCAGTGTTTTCTAACCCCAGGTTCGGTGTTGGGAAGTGCAGGACAGTGGGCAGACAGTGCCCAAGGCTCAGCAGACACACACAGGCCCAGTGCTGGACGTCTGCTGGAGTGATGTAAGTGTCATAGGCTTGGAAATGGATACTTGGGATGATTTGGCCTCATCTCACAGGGCTTTTTCTACATTGATGCTTTTTCATTTATTTTTAATTTTACTTATGTGGCTCATTTCATGTGACGTCAGTCGACACCTGAAGGTGTGGTGTGAAATTGACTGTTCTTCCTGGATTACAGGATGGGAGCAAGGTTTTCACGGCCTCCTGCGACAAAACTGCCAAGATGTGGGACCTTAACAGCAATCAGGCCATGCAGATAGCGCAAGTATGAATCCCAGTTCTGTTATGCAATTGTTTTTGTGGTTGTAGTTGTTGCAAGTCCTTCACAGTGAAGTGGGCAGTCTATTTGAATATTCTGTTTATAAATATATTTTCTCTTTACGTGTTACACCATCAGAAAAGCCAATATTTTGGTCTCATTTGATGTATTGTTTCTGTATTTTTCTTAGCACGATGGCCCCATTAGAACAGTCCACTGGATAAAAGCCCCTAACTACAACTGTATCATGACAGGCAGCTGGGATAAAACTCTGAAGGTAAGGCAGGCCTCAGTGTAGGTCTGCAAACACATTCAAGGCCTTCGACTATCACCAGGGTTTGGCTGGCTCACTTCTTCCTGCACTTCCTTCAATTCTAATACTGGAGGTATAGTTCTGTACTGGAAATCAGTTCCCCTTAAGGTGGGAATCTGTGTTGTGCTTTAGCTGATGAAGATCTCGCATGAAACAATAGAAACAAGCTTTTAGTTGATTTTTTAATGCAACATGAAAAAAAAATCTGTTTTGGAGGTTTTGTCATCTGCATGTTTGTTTTCGAAGCTTCTGATTGGATCACATTTGAATGATCATTCTGACTGGGTTTTGCGTCCAGGTAGCACAGCCTAAATCTTGCAGCATGTCTTTGATCTTTGTTAGTTTTGGGACACCCGCTCGCCCAAACCCGTGATGTCCCTGCAGATGCCAGAGAGAGCCTACTCTGCAGATGTGGTGAGAAACCGCAGATGTCCTGTCTTGTAGTGCTTTGCTGTCCAGAGAATCATTTCTGGATTGGTTCGTATGAGTAGCACTGCACACCACATGATTTGTGAAGCATCACTTCTCCTTGTTTCGGGGTGTGGGGCAGGTGTACCCCATGGCGGTAGTGGCCACAGCCGACCGAGGGCTAATCATTTACCAGCTGGAGAACCAGCCCTCCGAGTTCCGCAGGATAGAGTCTCCTCTTAAGCACCAGGTGATTGTGACTGCTGCACTAATGTATTGACCTCATCTGTGTTTGTCGCTTTCTTGCTCATTCACTCCTTCAATATCTCACTCCGTCTTTCTCACACACAATGAATGCCTCATATGAGCCACTTTAAAAATATATGTTGTGTGGATTAGAGTTGTCATTTGGTATGTTCTCTTTCTGTTCTCTACCCAGCACCGCTGTGTGGCCATATTTAAAGACAAGCAGAGCAAGCCCACTGGATTTGCCCTCGGAAGCATCGAGGGGCGGGTGGCCATTCACTACATCAACCCTCCCAACCCGTGAGTCCAACATTTAGTTAATGTTGTTACCTGATTTGATTTCAGCTGATTGAACTCCTACTATTTTCTATGTTCCACAGATTTTAAGAAGTGCATTCTCCATAGGGCCCTGTTTGGGGCTCTGTGTTTGACCCTTACTGTCTCATGTGCTATCTTGTTATTTTCTTGCTCCTTCCTTCCCTCCCTCCATCTCATTTTTTTCCTCCGCTGTCTCTCCATCTCCCTGAATTGCAGAGCCAAAGATAACTTCACCTTCAAGTGTCACAGGTCCAATGGGACCAACACAGCCTCTCCACAGGACATCTATGCTGTGAGTGGAAAATGCCTTTCCTCCCAGAGTTATGTGAACATGCCATATCTGATCCGAACAGAAACTGACCCTCCTGCACTCTGTACAGGTGAATGCCATCTCTTTCCACCCCGTGCACGGGACTCTGGCCACTGTTGGGTCGGATGGGCGCTTCAGCTTCTGGGACAAGGACGCCCGCACCAAGCTGAAGACCTCCGAGCAGCTGGACCAGCCCATCACCGCCTGCTCCTTCAACAGCAACGGCAACATCTTTGCCTATGCCTCCAGCTACGACTGGTCAAAGGTATTACCAGAGCAATGACTGCACAGGGCTCCATCACCCATGCACATATAATGGGGATAGGTCTGCTGCAAGGTTTGAACATGGTCCTCATGCCATTGCAGGACAACAGGGTACAGTCTGTTCCCAGGGCTAAAGACCTAGGTTCCCAGCCAAGGGAACGAATCACTCTTTTTTTCAGTTCTGTGACATCACTTTATATGGTGAATGTTGACATGCTCAGTCACCATTCAACTCTGCTACATGCACAGCTGTTGATTCTTTCTGTGATAAATGAAATTAAATCCTATCAATGATTCCTCCTGTCCTTTTTATTTAGTACGTATGTGGATTTCTTTATTTTGCTTTTCTGTTTAACCTTTGTTCCTAACTAAATGGGACAAGAATGGTCACTTTGGTGTCAAAAATGAGAAATCTCTAAGTAGTCTTTATGTGGCACCACTAGTTATATTTTCTCTTGCATTGAAAAAAAGATACAATCCACTCTGGCTGAATTGATTCTTTACAGTCACGCTAACTGGACCACTTTTGCTGTTGAATCTCAGGGACATGAATATTACAACCCCCAGAAAAAGAACTACATCTTCTTGCGAAGCGCAGCCGAAGAACTGAAACCACGGAACAAGAAATGGTGAGAATTGCCCGCTGCAGTGTGTTACCTTGGTAACAGTGCTGCCAGGCAGCTACCAGTACCTTTCTGTCTTGCCTATGGTCCTCAAGTGCTAAAGTTGCAATAGTTGGAGGCAGTCCAATATGCCATGGCGCTTTGAGTGCATATGGTTGTACTTCCACACTTGTGCGAATCTCAATGAAGCTGCAGTGTTCTGGGAAAGTGTCTACACCTTGTGCTCATGGGAAGTCATGGTGCGTGATGTCACGCTACAGCGGTCTGCGTAAATCTGCCGTGAACATGACATCACCTCTAGCTTGGCTCCGTGACCTTTTCTAAAAAGTTAAAACTCTGGGAAAGCTGTTTGCTTTGATTTTTTGTGTACTCTCCTGGATTTGAATTGTGATTCTAATGTGAGAAATGGTTGCAGATTTAATGAAAAGCTTTTCTTTAGTATCCCCGAGGGGAAAGTTGACATGGTCAATGAAGGCTGCTGCATTTCAAAAGATGGGCACAATATATACAGTATGAAAACATACAAGAGACATTTTAATCACAGATGTAAAATCATCTGGTGGCCCTATTATTTGACATAATTATGGACATAATTGTAAAACAATATACGAGTTGTGGTTGGCAACTGATTCCCTGGACAGTACATGTGTTTTAATGTCAGTATCTTTTGTACTTCTTTCATTCATAAACTGATCAAATACTTGTTTTTTTTTTGGGGGGGGGGCATTGATACTGTGAATACTAATTGCTCCCCTCCTGTCTTTAGATTCTGCCAGCTGCGTAACAAGTTGAGGGTCCACACACTGAAGACCTGCCTTAATGTGTATATACAGGGAACATCTTTGGGCTCATGTTTGAACCAGCATTTGAACCAGCAACCAGAATGGGGAATTTTGCTGTTCATAAATGTAACATTTTTTAAATATACTGCAGCTTGAGAATTGGTGGGGGATATCATTATTATTGGCATGTTTTTATCTTTTGTGGTGGTGTAGGCCACTACATGTGATGTGGGAAAAAAAATAAAAGCTAATGTTTTCGTAATCGAATTTCTCAAACATCTGTGCATATTTGTGTTTCACATGCCTGTTCAGTACCTGTGGTGGAAGATGGAAATTGCACATATTCTTGCCTCGTGCATATATATATATATATATATATATATAAAATGTGTATGTTTGTGTAGTTGTGTCCAGCAAATTGAGGGCACCATTTCATTTTCATGCATTCAATTCATGTGTTTGTTTTATATGGGAAAAATAGGTGTGCATATATGAATGCATCAACAAAAGCATTTAAAACTGAAAAACTTCTCTGAGTGTAATGGTTCAAGACTAATTGAAGTGGATGTGCTTGGTTTTCTGGCCTAAGATCCTGTTCTTTCCCTGTGTGATTAAATAATCAAGGGGGAGCAGCTGTACCTCGCCATTGTTCTATTTTTGAGACATTTGTGGTAATGATGCAGCATTTTGGGAAATATATTTTCTTATGAATGTAGAAAAATAAAACCCTCAAACATAAAAAGCATAGAAAATTAGCAATATTTTGCCTTAAAACGTGTATGATAAAATGGATGTAAACTAATAGCTGTCTACTCTGGTGGCCTGGAACAAGAGAGGGGTTACAAATTGGGTATGGATGAAGGGGAGGGGACAGGTGACAGGTCAGAGGTCAGTAGTGCCTGGAGAAGAAAGATGAAGAGAAAGGGAGCCAAGGTGAGCATGTCTTCCTGCTTTGATGAGGGTTATTAGGGTGTCACCTTAATGTGACCCCACCACTTCAGCAGACCCGGGCACTCCGTCTCAGCGTGTGCGCTCCAGGAGCTCAATTAAGCTTCAAAAGGGCTTTGTTGTGGGTGGGGCTCCAGTGGGAACGAGGGGGTCTGTTAGAAGAATTCACCAGTCCCCAACAATCACACGCTCTCGGCAGTTCGGTTAATGGGCTGGATTTGGAGTTGTGTAAACAGTGGTGTCCCAGACTGTAAAGGTGGGTGATTGGGGCTAGCTCAAATTTAAATTTAGACCCAGTGACAGGGAAAGTCCATTCTGTCTCTGGTTCTGACTTGCTCTGTTGACTAAGCTGTACATCTGAACAGATTAATTTTTTAGTGTTTGTTCAAAATTATAAATGTAAACATTTATATAATATGTTTTTCTTATGTCAGCAGCATAGTGATCTACATTTTAGCATATGTCTTATGTATATCTATATCATGTATATCTGATATGAGTACACATGGAGTCTTTGACAATACAAATGTCAGGCAGTTTTTTTAGTTCTGGGTTCCTGCATTTTACACAATAAAAGAGCCTCTGGTGTATGAGGGGGGATGTCCCAGGAAGCCTGGATAGAACTAGCCTCTTCTACACCCACATGCATTTCCCCATACCTTGCATTGGCCTTTTCACTATTTTTAAACTGTTTGGCATTTCTGGAAAAAAAGGTAAAAACAACTAATTGAAATAGTTCCAAATTATTTATTACTGCATAATAAATGAGAAATACTAATTTTGAGGTTACACAAGAGTACACAGCAGTGATCTCAAATTCCAGTCCTGGAGGGATGCACCATTTGCCAGTTTTTATGGTTTCCTTTTAATCTGCAGCCATTTTAGGTGTCATAAACAAGGTGTGTGGACTCAGAGACTCGATTTAAGCACTTAAGTGCTAAAACGCACTAAAAACCAGCAGACTGTGGCCCTCCAGGTGTGCAGTCTGAGACCCCTGTTATACATAGAGACGCAGTTAAGCACTAAGACTAAATCAAGACAGGGCTGTAAAAATGAACACAAAATAAAGCATCTATAAATGATCAATGTTAAGTTTGATGTTGTACATTACTACTAGAACTACTACATTTGGGTTATGGTTTCCAGATTCTTTAAAATACAACATTCTATTAGTTTATGGCATCTTATTCTCTTGTCATGTTTCAGAGAATGAGTGAATTAGTACTGTATTTAATTTCTTGTGCTCCAGTATTGTTTTTTTTACTGATCATGAACATGCTGATACTTCTGCATAACTGACCATGACCACAGCCCTTTTCTCTGACTGGCCCAATAAGGACCAAGGGGATTAAAAGCGTCAAATACGCAGGTTTTACGGGCTAAGAAGGCACAACCAAAGGCTGAAAGTGGTTTTGGGAAGACAAACATTGACATGTAATAGCTTGCCCAGCACTGACATGGCTGTGGAAATGTTCCTATTAGCACTTAAACTATCTATGTAACAGACAACTCTCCATTGTGGACAGTAAAGACACTTAGACACTTATTACTTCATTCTGTGCATTTTGTGCTTCTGCCACAGAGGGGAAAAAGTCTGCCCTCATCTGGATCATCCTTTTCATATGTCCAATTGATATGAAAGTTAATTCAGTTAGTTACAATTCATATTTGTCTAGTTCAGAATAGTTTTAATCGTTCGGTGAAATCTTCCTGTTGTGGTGAACTGTCACTTATAAAATTGTAAAATTGTATTTTATAGAATACAGGGGCAACATAGCTCAGGAGGTAAGAGTGGCAGTCGGAGGGTTGCCGGTTCGATCCCCGGTTCGATCCCCCGCCCTGGGTGTGTCAAAGTATCCCTGAGCAAGACACCTAACCCCTAATTTCTCCCAACTAGCTGATTGGTACCTTGCATGGCAGCCTTTCACCGTTGGTGTGCGAGTGTGTGTGTCAATGGGTGAATGAGAGGCATCAATTGTAAAGCAACTGCAGTCCATTTACAATATAGTCTTATCCTGGTGAGGAACACTCTCTTAAATGGTGTGCACTGTTCTGTCCTCCTCCTCATGGTGCCTTAAACTTCATGTTGTGCTTCTTCTGCAAAACGTCCAGTATCTGAGGAAGGATTTCCATGTTAATCAAAGGTGCTTCTATGTTGCTGTCATCCATGTGCTCTAGCATCAGCTCCCTGTCCTCCGACGGCACCGATTGCCTCTTGTGCCTCTTGTGTTTGGGTTTGAGAGACCGCAGAGTGTGGGCCTCGAACCCAGAGTGTCTGGCGAAAACCTCTACAATGAAGGTGGATCTCCGGGCGGTCTTCAGGCACCACAGCAACAGGAGGACGAGAGCGGCGAGCACCAGCACTGTGACGACGTCCAAGGCGCCGCTAGCCGCCCGTTTCTTGCCGCAGGCGGAGAAGTGGGCCTGGTCCAGACCGGCGATGGGTCTGTGCGCCAGGCCGACGGGCGAGGCGCAGGTAGGGGTCCCTACGGACACGTCGGCGTGATCCCGCAGCCAGGCGGACAGGTACCAGATGGCGCAGCCGCAGTGGAAGGGGTTGCCCGTCAGGTTGAGTCTCCGCAGGCCCCGCAGGGCGTCGAAGCTCCCCGGGGGCACGCCGGTCAGCCAGTTGTCCTGCAGGTAGAGCTCGGTGGTCCCCGGCGGGAGCTGGGGCAGCTCGGCGAGGTCCTGAGAGCCGCAGCTAACGCGCAGTCCCTCAGGCTGGAGGGCGGAGCAACGGCAGGGGCTCGGGACAGGCTGCCCTGTGGATGGAGCCAGCAGGAGGAGGATGACTAATGCTGGCCCAGAAAGCATCCTGCAAGGTGAACAGAGGTTCATGGGTCCCCATGGATGAGAAAAAGTACCATGACGTGGCAGGAGCCATCATTGGTTATTATTGTTTTCACTTTATTTTTGAGCATTGGAAATGTGTTGCCCTTTACCCAATCATTTTTGTTGAATTTAATTAGAAAACTGCATTATATGGCTTTCTGGTCATAGGTTATAATGGACAAAATATTCAGTGCTGTGATATTAGAAAAGGAGAAATACTGGAACATTATTGATAAGTGTTGTCGTTACTTTAGTTCTGAGGATAGAAAATGTTTTTTAAGCCCAGTGAACTTTATTGAAATTAATTTGGAAACTGCATTATAGGGTTTACTGTTGGCAGGGTTATTATGACAAAAAATTACAGTGCCATGGCATTGCAAAAGAACCATTTTAAAATAGCATTGCTTAGTGCTATGCTTTCAGTTCAGCCAGGAGGAATGCAAATCTATCCTTAAATCTAATCAACTTTGTTGAATATTGATTTGGAAAACTACTTAAAAGGACTTAAAAGAACATTCCCATATATTGGGCATAACTCATCTACTTACATAACAAAACAGAAATATAGTTTCATAATATGAAGTCCTACCTTTCTGTTCCAAGCCAGCAGAGAAATGACTCTCTACACTCCTGCTCATATCTAAGAGAGCTGTTTCCAATGAGCTCAACACAACAAATCCGCTCGGTCTTCGGCTGAGTTGATGACCTGTTAGGTCACCTTAAAAGCTTTGAATATTGACAGGTATTTTTCACAAATATTTTCAACCACTGAGCCTTCTGAAAGTGCACGTCTCTGAACCACAGCACAGGAAGAGCGCAAAACCACCACTGACAAAATGAAGTCAAGATCACATGACCCTGGGGAAGCCCCTCTGGAGCTCAGAGATAAGAGTGTCCTCAACCCCATCTCTGGGAGGCATCTGGCGAGCTCAATGCATGAGGCAGATGCATTATGTAAGCTGATGCATATGGACGTGACAGGCTCAGTACAGAATTATATGAACCAACACAAAATTTAATCATTTATTTTATTCTGAAGTGTGTGGGGAACTACTTTCCTGTTCTGTCTCATCTATTTAGAGAATATTAAACAGAAAATAAAGGCGAGTTATTACATCCTAGAGCCGTAAAAAGCACCTTATTACAGTGTCATCACTTTGAGGTTTACCACTGAACTAGAAAACTAACAGCAGGGGCATTAAGGTTTGTCAGCCAAAGCACACTATCTTTTCTAGTGTAAATACAGGTGGTTTTGAAATATCAGTACAATAAAAGAAATAAGGTAATGTTTGCCTATGTACAAAAATTGGAAGAAAGGGCCTTCTTGAGGATTGTTTTCTTTATACTGTTTTAATTTGTTTCTTTATTTTTTAATTAAGATCCTATGGGGGAATAAAAGCAAACGCTACACAGAGCACAGGCTGTCGTGGCCTACAGTCAATAACACAGGGGCCACAGAAAGGAAAGGCCTGCTCCACCTAAGATAACTTCATATCTTCAGTCAATCTCCAAGCCTTAGTACTTGTGCCATTGGCTTCAATATACTATCTAACTGCCATCTCAAGGCTTGCTTAAAAGAGGCTTTCCAGCAGATGAGCACAACTGTGTTATGAGGCAACCTCTTCATCTGCAAACAGACTTTCCGCAGACCTCCCAGTGGACACCTCAGGTAGACTCTGGGCCAGGTAGCCGTCTTCTTACTAATGTCTACTTCAGCCATCGTATCACATCCACATGCTGTCCCACATCTACCTCATCACATCTACTCACCCTGGGAGTAATTCTGGCTAATTCTGTTCCCCCCTATAGGGAGGTATATACTTTGGTTATGGTGGGCTGGACACTCTGAAATCCACACAACACATACAGTAGAATACATTTTACGTGAGAAAATGCCAATGAAAACCAAATTACATTTCCTTTATTAACTCTGCATAACAACATTTTTGTCAGACAGCTGCAATTTAGTTGTAAATTAAAACTTGTATATACTGGCATGGCAGAGAAAGTAAGAGTTGAATATGGAGATAGCTGGCATTCTACAGTACATCACTATGTATTAACAGACAAATATGCAGTTCACAGACAAAAGTAAAATATTGCCAAAGCTATGTTAATTAAAAAAAAAAGTTAATTAAAAGGAAAAAGGAGGTGTCTAATTCTACTCACACAGCTGCATCACAGGTATTTTTTCATTCTTAGAAAACAAATTGTACATCTTTCATGCCTGTGCATTTGAAATCCGATGTTTTATCTATGGGCATACTGTTCAGTTTTTCCATTCCTTGTTGTATACCTGTTTATGAGGTGAGGGTAGTTTTTGATTATGCAAAAACTCAAATGTACTCTGAATAATCAAAAACTACCCTGGTCTTATAAGGAGGCATACAACAAGGTAATGGCAAAACTGAACAGCATTCCTGCAATGTTGAGAAAAAATATCTTAAAGTTAATTACAGCATTACAAAGCAACATGAATTACACAACAAACACAATATTAAAACTGTGGTTATATTACATTTAGGCTTTAGTATTTTAACTAACTTATCTTGACTTTCAAATGTCCTTCACTGACTATATATCCAGTACAGGCACCAGAGTGGAATTTCATTGCTACACACTTAATGGAACAATGTGCAGCTCATACTTAACTCTCGAGTGTTCCTCCCAGCTTACTAAATTCAGCTAGACAAGAGGTGTTCCATGCCTGAGCATTTGTGAGTGCCTTCATATATAGTTAATGAAATAGAAACATATTCAGTGATGGCTTATTTAATGTGAAGTGTTAAAGATGCATAAAATCATGTTGCATGGTATCACTAAGTGTGCTGGGTTGACTAAGGAACAGCTGTGTAGAGGTTGCTATTCTGGAATCCTGTTCGGAGGTCTCCAGAAGGCCAGCATTGAAAAAGTCATGCAGTTCTACAAAGCATCTGAGCATGAGGGCAACATTTTATTATATAGGGTAGTGGTTCTCAATCTCATTCCCTGGGGACCCTGTGTATGCTGGTTTTCATTCCAACCAATTGCAATCCCAGAATTTTAACAAGCTGTTATTTTTTTCTAAATTACACTCTTTTTATGTTCTGAGGGATTATTTACCCTCTTATGCCTCATTACTGTATGCATGTAGCTATGAATGCCATGAAGGATAAAAAGTCCTTTAATCATTGTGCTTATTGTGCTATACTGCAAATGATTACATAAAGAGGTAAATCTGAACAAATTATAGACTGAGGTGAAACAATGGACTCCTATTTAGTGAAAGTGTGAACACATGGCCACTAAAACTAACCATTAGGGAGATAATGGAGAATTCAAAGAGAAAGCAAATGAGCCAAACCTGCATTGTGTTCTTAAGATAAAGGAGGAAAGAACTTAAGTGTTCAACAGCCTTAATTGAGTCCCCAGGAGCGAGTTTAAGAACAACTAATTTAGGGTGGTTAATCTAAAAACTTGGGGCCTCATGCATAAAATGGTTGTACGCACAGATTTGATCGTAAATACATGCCAATGTTGAGATTTATGAACCTTGGAATTGTTGTGAAAATGTGCGCAACTCCAGAGCCTGTGTACAAACTATCACTTGCGGCATGAGACACGTTTTCCCTCTCTCAACAGCCGTGACATCTTAAGAGCATAAAGTGTGTACGAACGGGACAAAGTAAATTCATCCGTTCGGTTGTTTAAAAGCGACAGCGATGTGTGAATATAGAAAAAAATTCCAACATAAAATGCCCACATGCCACTAATGCAGGTTGTATTAACATCCATAAACACAGTAGGTTATAATACAAACAGGCATTTCCACAAACATAGGCTAATACTCACATTAACTGAGCCGAGACATTAGAATATTGCGTTAAACCGACAGAAGACAAGCAAAATGTGAATAGCTACACTGCATGACAAAGAAATGTGCTGTTGTGCCATTGCTTTCAATCACAAGCAACTAGAAGAAATGCTAACTGCTTTACGGTTGTGAAATATTAACTCATTATAGACTAGACTATAAAACCTGTGCGAGCTATTCACATTCAAGGGACCATGGCTATACGCTCCATACGATACACCGTGAGTGCGTTTTTAGGGGCCGGGCACATTTCCTTGCACATGAGGATGCGTGTCAGTAAGTCACCATATAGCCTAAAGGTAATTGAGGGCGTTCACTGGGTGGGGTCGTAAAGCTTATTCACTTGCCCACACTTTCAGGGATTGTCACACGCCAAGCGTGACACCCCGGGGAGAGAGATGCGACAATACCGGGGAAAACCGTTTCTGTCGCATGGAGAGAGAAAGAGAGAGCGCGCACACACACATGAAATAAAATAAACGGACAACTTCCCCCTTCCCCCTCACGGGTTCCGGGCAAAAACAATAAACTAAAACAGGCTAAATAACAAAGACAACGGAAAGTAAAACACAGCAGCAACTATTCAGTTCCGTACTCTGTAGCTGACCCGCCTTCTCGGCCAGGACCAGCTCCTCCAGCATCCCACCTGAGGATTGTTTTCTTTTTCTTTCGTGCTTAAAATAAAACGAAATGAAACTCTTAACTGCGCTCTCGGTATTAACTCCCGGTCTCTGGCCCGAAATGGGGAGAGAAGCACACATTTAAGCACCTGGGCTGATTAGCTAACGCAGCCCAGGTGCGTGTGCTCTCCCCACCAGCCGGCGCAGCCGAGACCAATCTGCCTCTCCGGCGGACCAACTCCTTCAGGGATGTTCGTGATTTATAAATTTAAAAAAAAAAACGTGCATATGTGTGATGTGCATTTTATTAATCACACGAACACACACTTTTGTAACTCGTCGTACAATAAAATTTAGGACGAAATCCACTCAAATTCTATGCATGAGGCCCTTGGACCTTCAAAATTGATCAGTTTTTGGGATCAGAGAAGAAAAACAAGACTGCGGGATTGGGGGTTATAAAGCTGTTGCCGGCAGATCTGGTAGCTCTACACAGATCTGTATGAGACTGGCAGATCTATATGTCCATTTCTACCAATTGCTACAGCAAAACGAGAAATAAACAGTTAGAATAAGACTTGGACAAAAACTTATAATCAAATTAAAATTATATATTAGTGTTTACAAAGCATACAGTTCTAAATGTTTACAAACATTCAGGTCTAACTAGGACCTTACATGCAATTTGCATCCATAATATGATGCTTAGTATCAGTCTAATAAGTGGATATACTTTAATTCATTACATAGCTACATATTACTAACCTACTAAACTTTTCACAAGAAAAAAATCTAATATTTTGATATCTAATAAAGAAAAATATAAGTAATACTTGAGGAAAATGCTAAGACTATGAAAAATTGAAATGCTTACAGCTATGAAGAGCCCAAGAGAGTCTAACGGTTGTAAGGGTAAGTTAACACTTGTGTGTGAGGTAGGCCCTGTTAAAAGATGGCACAAGAAATGGTTTAAAGCACATTCTTACTGGTTTAACCTGTAACTCTAGCTCAAGTTGTAACTCTACTGCTAGTTTTCAGAGGCTGTTTGGCCAAAAAAAAAAACAAAAAAAAAAACACTACATTAGAACTGGCTTTGCTTAGGGTGGATACCAGGTTAATCTTGATTCCATCTAGTTTTAATAGCAAAATTAATTATTTATAGAACTAATTTCTGTATAATGTAAGAAACAGTATTAAAGTTTAGTCTACCCAGATTAACTTGGTAAAAACATGGACCCCACCCTATAAAATATACAACTGGTGTCTTAAAAAACTAGACATAAACTGTACAATAAAAAAAGATCAACTTCACAAAGCATGCACCTGCTATTATATAAAATCTAGTAAGACTGGCTACTATATAAAATGAAATGGAATGTTGCATGTACATAACAACACAACGCAGCCCATAGCTTACTCAAAATACAGCGTACTAGAGTTGAGACTGACATGGCGGTGAAAGAAACCCCTTGTGGCACTAAATAAACTTGTCCCACTTCCATCATTGTATAATGCCCACAGAATATCAAATGCCCATGGAATATCTTCTATATCCTCTAGTCTTTTATCGTTCCCCATCAAACTTGTTTTCAGGTTCAGATCAGCCTCACTCAAAGCGTCATGTCAGCCACAGGAGGAGCTCCTTGCGAGACACTTAGCCAGACTTTTAGCCTGATAGGGTTTGGAATTTTCCCCCAGATCTCAGGACATTTATTTTGGCTGTGACTGAATCAGCTGCCACAGAAACCAACGTGCCCTTCATTCAGTCACTCAATCACACTCACCCCATCATTCACTCACTCACTTACTCTCTCACTTACTCACTGAGTGTCTCCCCACCGAAGTAGCGTCAGAAACAGCAGAAGGGCAAAAAGGCCAGAAAAGGTAGTCACAACTGTTGGTTGAACAGTGCTTGTTCAAATTTTCTATCTTTACATTGAAAAGTGCTATGAAGGTAACCAGCCAGCAGGTGGCAGGCTTGGTCAGCAGGAAATTAGAAGTGCGTTTGTCAGGGACTGGTGACTCTGCGTTCGCTCCAAGGACGTGCTGGACAGAAGTTCACAAGCAGCCAGTTCATGACAGAGTGCGTTTAACACTTCTAGAATGTGGGCTTTCCCTGCAGAGAGACAGTAACACATCAGAGACATGCCAGTACACATAAACTTCATTTGATTCTATTTATAACTGTACCGCATAAACGTCCATTGTAAATTCCAAGTCATGCAGTACAATATATTTTTTATTGGTTCAGCCAATAGAAGCAGATGTAAGAAACACCCAATAGTGGTTTAAGTTTGCTTTACCATGTTGAGGATCACTACAGGACTCCAACGTGCTAAGCAAAATCTTTCCAAGAGACCTCCTTGAGACATTCTGAAATCAAAAAAGACAGATTTAAAGAGAGCAGTTAGATCAACATTATAGAGACAAATAGAGGATCATGTTAGCTGACAAGATATTGAACAACTACAGGCAATCACCAAAACAAAGGAATCACAAGGCATAGTATCCCTCTCTAAAGTTTTCAGTGGACTGTCCTTGCGAAAATGCCTGCTCATGCCTTGACTGACTTCATAGTCCACTGAATTTGATTAACAGGCCTGTTTTGCCTCATCTCAAACCAATGCACAGACATCACGGTCAAGGAGTATGAACTTTCAATCACAGTCACCCCTAGCTGATCGTGCCTTCCTCTCAGTTCTCAATGGCAATATCACCTTAGACACTGTTCATTGTGAAATGGCAAGGTCAGCAGACTCACTCACTTAAGCTCCTACCAAATGCGCATCAAAAATCTCTTTTAAAGCCACTTGTATCTCTTCTTCCTGCCAGGGTACCCAAAAGGGCAACTGGGGGGTATGCTGGTATATTCATTTCTTAATAAAGTCAGAAACCACAGCTATGTGGAATCACCTACATTCAATATACTTTGTATCCCACAAATTTACTTTTGTTTGCTTTATTTTGGCAGTTTCCTGCATTCACCTTTTAACAATATCTATGCAGTTTGAAATATAATTGGAATGCATCACTACTGTGTGTATTGACAGTAATGGGAACATTTTGATTTAAAATAGGCAAGTAGCAATTGCTCCATCTTCAATATGAATATGGCTTTCAGAATTACTGAAATATAACCCATCTTTATTAACCTGCAATTAAGCCTCATTCAAAAAGACCGGCAAAGACCAAGACTCTGAGATTTTATCACTTGAAATCCATTAGAGGGAGAACTGAGCAGGACTGTATAGTAACTATGTGATTGGTGAGACTTTCATTGTGAAATTGCTTGATTTAAGGTGACAGTAGACTGGGAGAATCTTGGTGGTCGAGCCCATCTGACTGACCAGATCTCGCAGCTTCTGCAAGAGCTGTAGGACGTCCATTAGCTTCTCCTCCACCAGGGAGAGACGCACCCTCTCCGTCTCCAGCATCTGCAGCTCCAGATGGAGGTGCTCCGTCTCCTCCGCCTTCTGCTGCAGCTCCTGCACCAAGGAGTCCTTCATCTGCACACGAGGGAGAGGGGAAGGGGCGACACCTTAAAACATCTCACTTTAATCTCACTTCCTTCAGTGATGTGACTGAACAGCCACTTTTGAAAAGTACCATACGCACATAAGAATGCGTGAGCTAATGGGGTCGATCACACTTCTCCCGCTCTGTCTCAGCAGCACAGCTGGTGGCTGACAGCTTCATTTCTGATTCGCAGCGTGTGGGATGAGGTCGGAGGGTGGGGAGCGAGCGGCTTGCGGTCAGGGCTGTGGGAGACAGCTGCAGGCACGAGGTGGCTCCACACCCTGGGCCCGCCAACTGGGAGCTGGGTGGAGGCGGGTGGAGGTGGGTGGAGGCAGGCGGATCACAGTGCCACCACAGAGAAGAGGGGGGAGGCTGAGGGTTCGCTTTTAAGCCCTCCACCATCAGAATAGCTCTAAAGGAGGTTCACTGTTTATTTTCCTTTTTTTCAAAGCTAAATTAATGGCCCAGGCTCCAAATGTATTCATGATATAGAAATGTGATTTACTGTACTACTGTATAGTTTCTCCTCTCCTAAGCTACACTCCCACCTCCTTTAGCTATAGTCCTTTACAGCGTGTCATTGCCACCCCTACCCCCTCCAGCTATTGACCTGCAGAGGTATTTGTGACAAAAATAACTTGCTGTTTACAATGCTTTATATTCACACCAGACAAATGAAACACTCTAGTTCTTACATGAACTGCACTAGTTACAGTACATGCACGTACTAACAATAAATATAATGTAGTTATTTGCTGAACATATTGTCTTCAGTGAAATTATTTTACAAGGCAACATTTTTATGAGAGGTAGCAAACGAGCCACTTAATGAGAAAATGTATTGGCTCATTAAGCGGGCTGTGGGTTCAGGAAGCCCTGCTGTACCTGGTCCATGTCCATCTCCACTTTGCGTGCCTGGGTCTCCTTCAGCTCCAGTTGCTTGTTGAGCTGGGTGACTTTCTCCAGCAGCTCCACAACTGCTGCCTGGCTCTCCTCACTCTTGGAGCCCCCGAAATGAGACAGGAGCTTCTTCACCGCCTTGTCGTCACACCTGCAGATGGGGCAGTCTCTAAATCAAAGCCATACATACTGCAAAGCATCGTGGGAGTGAGAGAGGCTGCAGTGTGGGGTTACTCCTTTCCAGTGCTGGAGAAACACAATGTACCAAGTTTCCCATGCCTTAAAATGAAATCAAAATCAAGCGAAATAAAATTTTATTTATGTAGAATCACAGTACATTTCACAGCGTACCCTGGCTGAAACCTCCGTAAAAGCAAGCCAACGTTAAAACTCCCTCAGTGGCCCTTAGAAACCTTGGGAGGAAGCAGTCTTCATATTGTGAGCCCATCCTACTCTAGACCTCATTTTCAGACGCTCTGTCTCAAATATTGAAAATATGAAGTGTAACTTGTGAGGCTAATCCTCCCCTGGTCCAATGTGGTCTATTAGTCAATTTCTGTCTAATCTGTTCAGGAAGAGCAGTGTGAACTTTCCCCTTAACCGCGTACATCCTCAGTTTTGGAGAAAGAAGCTTCATTGTTGCAATAAAGCCAATTATCTGAATCAGGCAGTTAAGTCTGACTATCAAGACTACCAACCCAGATGCAATGCATTGTGGGTGTAGAGATGCAGAAGCTTGTTTTGAGGATGATGACTGGCATAAAAGTGGGTTGTGGCAGTGGGATACACTGCCTCTCCCAGAGGTAGTGAGTATGCATTGAGGCTATGTTGTCCATTGCGAGCAGGTGTGTAGGACCCCTCATACCTGTCTCCACAGCAGGACAGCCTGGTCAGGATCCTCTTAACCTCGTCCACCTGACTCTGCTGCTCCCCCGTCCACTTCTCCTCCTCTTCGTCAGAGGCTGCCTGGCCCTCCACCGAGCGAAAGAGCTGCTCCTCCACTGCTGACACACACACACACACAAACACACACACAGAGAGCTCGTCACACAGACCCAGAATCATTCTACTCACATCTTGGAAAAAAGAGCCATGTGCCCGACACAGCATGACAGCAGCTCTGCAGAAGAGATATATGGCAGGCCTACCGTTTTCCGAAGTGGTCTCGGCCCGCCCCCCCGTGGGGGAGCGGCGGTCCTGCTGAGTGGTCAGACAGCACCTCCGGCGCGGGCCGCTGGCCACGCTGTACTGATGTTCCCCAGCGCTGCTGCTCGAAACCTGCAGCTTGGAGACCTCGGACCTGCCACAGGAAGAGACCGCGGTGAGTGACGGCTCACAGATCCAATAACTTTTCCATCCTTAAAACGTCCGAGGCAGAGTGTCCACAAACACATATGTCTTATAGTGAGACCGCCTACATTTATACATGCATTACAAAAACAAATAAATAAAAAAAAATATGCACACTTCCTGCTTAAACTGTTTATGCCCAGATACATCCAAGCCAAGTCAATACATTATACAGCCAATATTAAACAATACCAGAACACAGATGGTTCACAAGAATATGCTGGTATAACTGGCAAAAGTTATTTTCTTGCCTTCTGAACAAAACACAGGACCAATAATTGGAGCCAGGCTCTGCAGCAGTAGAGTGTCTTGAGTGTGTTACAAGCTTCAAGTTTGTGGAGTGATGTAAGGCATTCCAGTATCGGTCTGTCGGTTTGAATGAGAAAGGCTGCTATTCCTGGGGCCCAACAGGAAGAAGAGGACAGGAAGACAATCGAAACCAGGAGCTTGGTCAATACATCTATTCATAGCAAGATGGAACTTTCTGTTCCACTCAAACACATTTTCCCATGTCGAGAACACAAATTACGAAGGAACAGCTACACGAAAATAGGCCGTTCGTTAAAACATGAATAGAAGAATGAAATTAAATCAATTGTGCCACTGATTTTAGCGGCAAACCCCTCCATCATTTTTTGTGCAGCAAAATTGATGCGCAGAGCTTCGTCAGATACATTTCAATGATTTTCTTTTCTTTCTGCAAAATAAATGAAGGAAGGAATTCTGCAAGTTAATATGGATTGTGGTTCTTGCAGATCAATCATCTTGCACACTTTTCGGGGTTCCAGCGCTGTGAAGGCCAGCAGTGGAAATCTGAGAGGGAGCCTTAGTCACAGAGATTAAGCGTTTCCAGATGACACCGTCTTGCCAGGGAAAAACAGAAGAAAGCAGTTTTGAGCAGGATGAATCCGAGCACGGAGCACTCTTTTTAAGCCCTGCTGGCATGAAGGATATGCCAGCTTAGGACGGCATTACATTTTCCCTGGAGAAAAGATTGCACCCTGGATATAAATCATAAATAAAAGAATAAAAGGGAAAAGTACAGGAACGGGAACCTACATCGACCGTGGAGTCATTAATTGGGGAGTCTGCTGCAGAGGTGAACAGTCAGGCTGAGCAGAGAGAGAGAGAGGGAGATGTGTTTGAATTATTGGGGAGGGGGGCAGTTTGGGGGGTGCGGCAGGCCCATGATGGCTCACAGCTGCTTGAGAAGATGCCCGAGGCATACAAACACTACAATCCCCCTACGCCCCGCCCCCCTACCGCACTCAGTTACCGTGGAGACACCCCGCCAACTCCCTCTCCTCCTGTGCCTTTGGTCTCCAATGAAATGAACTGCTGGAGGTGAGAAAGGGGGCCAGCAGCGCTCCCTGTGACTAATTGAACTTTAATTGAAGACGGGGGGGGGAGCCTTCAGAGGCTGGTGGGTGAAGTTTATCTTACTGTAGCGGACATGTGAGGCCTCCGAGCAGCCTCTCTCACCAGACAAAAGAGAGAAAAGGGCGAAAGCTTTTTTTGTCCCTGGAGACGGAAAGTGTTAATAGAAACAGAGAGCGTAGCCTGAAAAAAAGTGGATTTGCTCACTGTCATGCTAGGCAGGGCTGAGGGGTATTAGAATTGTGTTTGTGAACAATACAAAGAAAGCCATATATTTTATCGAATGGCTTAGGAGACGCACATAAAATTCTTGTTGACAGAAACACAGATGAACACACTTAATGGCAGAGGCAGAGCTGTGTGTAGATGGTGAAAGGGGGAGACAGGGATGAAAGGGTATATAACTGAAAGTCACCACAACTCACTCCAGACATCCTGACATCCAGGGAAACAACAACTGGATCGAATTGCTCACTCTGAAACAGTCCATGAAAAAAAAAAATCCTTGCCAATTTTCAATGGAAAATTTAATCAAGGGTTTCCAAACACAGAACCAAATATTTTTAAATATAATGTGAAGTGCTAGAACTTCATAAAAACAAGGGTAGCACAATGCTTCTGTAACTTTTATATCAATTGTGGGCCACTGATTCATCGTGTCACAGCATATTCTGTTGGGATTATTGACTATAATTTTCAGTGGAATACTTGTAAAACTTGGATACATTATCTGCACTAACTCAAACTCCTTTTGGGCACAAAACTCAACAATAAAATAGTGCACAGGAGCCAGCACTGCTCTCAGATTCATAACCATTGTGCAACAAAACCCCATTATTTTAGCCCTTGCTGTATTGCTCTCTTAATTGTCATGAGAATGTAGATATCAGGATATTTCACAATGATTGTAACCATAAAAGGAGAGGATATCATATCATTGTTCATTTTGTTTCCTTACACACCAAGCTTGAGAGGTCTAGCCTTTTCATGATTACGTAAGTGAGTAATGCGTGTGGCAGAGCCGGACTATTTCAATTTAGGAAATCAGAGAAGAAATTATCTTGCATGGCTACATATTGGAAATCTGATAGACACTTGGACTATTTGGCTTTAGGAGCAAACATACCATGCAATACCACAAGGTTTAATAACTGCAGACATACACCTGGATGTGCAATTTAAGATTTCCTGGACTGTCTGAACGGTCCATGCTTACTGTCTGTTCTCTCTCCTTTGGCACACAAAAAAATGTGCTCCCTGGCAGGACTGTTTGGTGATTGGAGAGCCACAGAAAGGTCAGGTTAATATATCACAGAAGCTATGCCATCCTCGAAAAACATTCATCAACAGCCTTATCAGCCCAGAAGGGTATACACAAGCAGAATCACCAGGACAATTGATGAATCTGAAGAGCGGGTCTGGCTGCTGCCATTGCATGAAGTTCCTGCTGTGCCTGCCTACATGTATGCTGTGGGCAGTTTCAGGCAGGGTTTTTCTAAACACTGTCATTGTGTTCAGTCCACATAAAGAGCGTGTGAATGGGTGAAAAAGAAGTCCATTTGGCCCTAGGTTTAGCGTTAGGATTACGGTTTTAGTAGGGGTCAAGGATCTTGATCTGGTCAAAACATAATGATGTTTACTTGCCCTGCACACCAAACAGCCTGTGACCTGAGGTTTGGGGCTGGGTTAATGCTATCCATAAGCTTTAGTTGGACCCTGTAACCAGACGCCTTTAAAAAAAAAATTATATCTTCTGCGAAACACACCAACATTAAGGAATAAACATCTTTCGTTTCAATAAATATCACAAACCATGATGTAACATGGTGGAAATAAACACCAACGATCTCTTGCCAATCCAAGCAAGAAGTTTACCAAAAGGAATGAACGCTAGACATTAATCACAATTACATACTCCAGAATCCTGTTTGATTGCCATCTAAAATGTCCTGGGGTCTGAAATATGCTTCACTCCTGCTTTTTTTTCTCTCTCTCCTGAATCACCAGTTTAAGTAAAACAGAAACACATGCTCCACAAAGAAGGAAGAAGAAGCAGACAAACTACCTGTACTGTTTTAAAATCTCTCTCTGCAAACAGTTTTACTTAATGAATACAGGATATTAGTTTGACCTGCCAGTTGCCTTTGGCCTCAGCCGAGTATTCAATAAATCACATGGTAATGACCGCTCTTTTTTTTAGTCTGTTAATAGTACAAAGCTTGGTTGGAATATTAATGACTTGATTCTGTTTTGTAGCCATATTTACACAAGGCAGGACTGATGCTTTTACTTCGGGGAGACTCCAGCTGTCTGTGATTAAAGTGAGGACACTGGACCGCTTCCTGTGTTTATTACATTGAAGGTTGATGCAAAGCACTTCCTCTGCTGCTCCCCCCCCCCAGCGATGTTACATGAGCCGGGCTGACTTTTTTAACTTAGCATTTTTCCCATCAAAAGGAACAGGCGCTATTACCTGAAAGTGTTGCTTGTTTCGCCTGAACTTGAAGATTTCCCCTGTATTTTCAGTGTCACAAATCAGCAGCTATTATCCACGTCCACTACATTGAGAAGTGCCTGAACGCAGTCATCTGCTTGAGCTCTAACTGCATACGTGCCCCTCCCTGCCGTGCAGTCCTTACTGCAGTGAAATGCGCAGACACGCATGCTACGACCGCAGCGGCCGGATGTGAAGAGCGCTCCTCCGGTTTATGTAATTGAGCCCTGGCCCCAAACAAACGCAGACGGTGATTAATCAGGCCCGCAGCCGCTCTCTCCAGCTTCGCTGCGAGAAGGTCAGACTCATAAACATTTTCAAAGCAAGAATGCAGCCTTGCAGACACAGGCACCAGGGCAATGTGCAAACATCCAGCTCCGGAGCGAGAAAGAAAAATACACTGGGCAGAGACTTCTTACTCATATAGAGGGAGGGGGGAAACACAAGAGGTAAGAGTTATAACGGTTTCAGGTACTGGGAAATGTCTCAATTATAATAGTGCTGATGTCTGCGTGGTCAGAATATCTGCAAAGGAAGGGAGGAGGGGAAAATAAATTTTCCAAGGTTGAAAAAAATGAGCCAGTTTGGCTAAGGAGGGTTTGAAACCCGTACAAGAACAACAGTGGAGCAGGAAAATATATTAGGCTCCTGTTAACTTCAAATCTCTCCTTCACACACAGAAACACACACATGAATACATATACACACACACACACACACACACACACACACACTCTTGTTATTCAGATCACGGCCCCCAGTGCATAGAATACTGTTCGCACAGTGAAGCAGATGGGGGTCAAACCAGACCTTTCTACACCTCTCTCAGATATCAAGCAGAGAACGGGGCTGGATATTACATTTCCCCAAAATCGATCACCAGAATGTGCAGTATGACCTGGACACTGAGCAGATGCTCAGGCATTGGGAGACAGGAAGTCCCAAATGTGGACATATTGAAGACAGCCTATGGGATGAGGCAGTTGTGGTATGCTTAGTTCTGAGTCCTCCCACACACACACAGACACTTTTATCAAAATTCCTTCCTTTACAAACTATAAAACAATCGCACAATTATGCACGCCAAGCACCAGCTGTTTCCAAAATATAAGAACAGCTCAATGGGGGAATAGTGTGTTTTCTCTGAAGGGCTTCCTAACCCCCTCCTGCGTGTTTGTACATTTCACATGTCTGACTTCCTCTCCCACATACTGCTCTCTGATGTGCTGCAGCAGCAGTGACAGAGAGAGAGAGAGAGAGACAGAAATGGAAAGAGAGAGAGATCTTTCCCTCTCCTGTGGGCTTTGAAAAACAGCCTCTGGAGGACATGACAGAAAGCCAGTGAACAAACAGCTGAGTGTTTGCTCCTTCCAGATGGTAGGCTTTTCAGCCCTACTTTTTTGCTTTTGCATCCCTCCCAACGGCCTCCATTGTCTCGGGGTCTGGCCTGCAGTTTTGCATAGGCTGCGCCGACTGATTTAGATGCTCAACTTCGCTTGGGTCAAGAAACGCCCGATTGGGGGGCGGGGGGGATAAAAGGTACACTTTGCTGGCCTCCCCCTTTATTCACGCTAATGAACGCAATGGATCGGCCCCTGTTCCCACCACCTCCTCCTGAACAGGAGGCCCCAAATTACCCTCCTCCTGCTTCTTTGTCCCCCTCCAACCTACAATGCTCAGGGAAAGATTATGTAAGAATGATCTAACTGATGACCTTACATGCTAGGAGCGTGGAGAGTACTCTGGACAGCATGTGATGTATTCGGATATTCAGGAAATGAGGAAAGGGTATGCAACTTATTATATGGACTTATTTCAGTTACACTGGAACTACGTAAATGGAAAATACCAATGAAACACACTTACAAGGCACATTATTACATCACCTTCCCAGACAATAGCTATTTATGTCAATATTTGGTTGTAAGTTGCAACAGCCATAATCTTACAGCCCTGCATTAAGTCACACCAAAATTTATGTAATGTCTTCAAATTGTGGATCTTGGAAGGTATGTAGCCATATGCAAACCATTAGTTAGCAACACAGTCCCTGGCTTTTAGGATATGAAGATGCTCTTACGACTCCAAAAACTCCAAATCCCCCTGCTTTGCCCCGGTGGAAATAAACCACACGTTCCTCCACGCAGAACATGCAACCTCAAGAACAATAGAATCATTTTCATTAATTAATCAACAAAGTCACAGTGTTTGGTATATATTTAGCCCTGCAAACAGCTGTGTAGTGCAGTTACAACTAAGAAATATTCCAACAACATCATTTTAAAATAGTGCCAGAATGATTAATAATGTTGGCACAAATTATTATAAACATCTCTTAGTGGTGAGATTCCCCTTCATATCATGGATACTGGGGTGGTCTCTCTCTCGCTCTTTCTCTCTTTCTAGTTCAAGGGGTATGAGTACCGCCCTCTGTGGCACTGGGCAATGCATCAAAAGCCTCCTCTCATTTTTGTTTCCACACAGCTGCGGACTTGCTGGACATCCTCCAGAGCCTTTTCACCCCTCTCCCAGGGCGTACCCCTTTCTCAGGGATACCGTCCACCTCCCCCTCCCTCCTGAGCCCTCACAGAGCACCAGGAATATTAGAGTACGCTATCTGCCAACAATGTGCGATTGCTTTTCCAAAGGATTCACCAGATGGCCCTTTTACTGAATCTGCTCCAGGAACCATAACCCCACAGTGACAAACTGACAGGCCCGTGGGGCTTTTCCATGTGAAGCAGGTGAGGAGGGGAGCTTAGAGAGAAGTGTCATATGGCTCCATTTTTTACCATCTCTTCTTACAAGCTGGTGTTCTGCCTGAACCTGGTGTGAAGCAGCCTGATGTACAGGTCTCCCCCAGGCCAAGAAACAAACCAAACTGCTGCACGCAGAGCAGAGGCAATGCATGACATTTCTAAAGTCTTTAGTTTAAACCACCAAATTGGGCTTTCTTATATGAGGGAATACAAAACTCATGGCTTCTACATCCATTCCTTTTGATTGTCTTATTCAAAATGTCGCCTAATTTTACATCTGTTGTTAACACGCAGCGAGAAGCATTAGACCGTCTCTATAGAAAATAGGCTTTTAGAATTTTTTCATGTCCATATAAGCAATTGTCTAGTTAATTGAACGTCACAGTCAATAGCTCCTAAAATTAAATGTTGTTTTGTTGTCTGAAAACCTCGTGAATATAAACAAGAAAATGAGCTGTATAATGTATTTACTTTAATAATATCTGATATTCTTCATAATATTATCAATTAAGCTGAACTGAGGACTTTACTTAAATGCCCCTCAAGCATATGCTGTAATATAATAAGAAAACGGTACGAGAGAGGCAGAGAGAGGCAGCGAAACCTTTTTCAGTATTTCAGGACGGATAACTTTTCAAACGTGCTTCCACAAAGCACTCAGATCTGCTACCGTTTCGGTTATAGGATAGCGATATTCAGAGCAGCTTTTCACCTTGCACCGTGAGACGATGGCTGCTCTGGACCTTGCAGTTTCAGCTCACGGAAAGAAGCGCAGAAATACAGACAGCTGGACAATTTATAAGGTGGTGGAGATTCTTCATGAAATGGTAATAAATCACAGTATTGTTAAGTTGCTGTTACTGAAAGCAAAGCCTGGTTTATGTGGTACTGAGAACACTGCAGTCCCAAGGCAACAGCACCTTGCATTTATGACTACTATCTGCCTCTTTCCTGTTCCTCAAAAAATAAAAACAAATCCTAACAAACCCACAGTAAACTTTTCTGTGTTAAATCAACGCAGAGTGCCTTTTGCCCATTTTGGACTTCCACTTTTTACTGTTCTTACAATAAACTAGCTTCGTGGCAGGCTATCACAGATGTCAAACTGACTATGTGGCAATATTATGTACTCTTTGTTTCCATGCCACACATTATCATATTAATGATTTGGACGTATATGGTTATCCTTGAGATCAAATTAAATTGTACACCTGGTTCATTAAATGGAGGCCTCACACAAAGGCCTGAAATCTCAATGAACAATCATTGGGACTACTGGTGTGAGAATATGTGAAGAGGTGTTGCTAGGATACACCCAGGGAGTGTTTATCTATTATTCGGCAAGGGGAGAAAGTGCCGGGGAACTATTTGGAGATTGATGGGAACTTTCAATCTGCTTAGGTCAGGGTTTCCCAGGCTGAATGGAGCTCTCTCCCTACATGTCAGCTCTATTGTGGAGTGAATGAATTATTTGGCTCTCAGCACATCAATGGGGGCCAGGAGAGGCGTCCTGGCACAGACTAGAAAGGGCACAGATTAGCAAACCATGGGGGGGATTTGGAATCTGTGAGGATTTGAAATACAAGTTTCAGTTTGCAAATATTTGGAGTGATAACATAAATGTGAAAAGAAAACCATTCCATGCTCACAGCTAACTTACTAACTGGATGCCAAGTTAGTATATTCTAAATGAGTTTGTATCTAAATTACACATTCATTATTGGAAATAAACACCATAGACAAATATTTGACCAAGCACGATTTCACTAATATTGTGTCTCACTTCATTCAATCAGTGCGAAAATGAACAATTATGAGCTGACAAAATGATGTGTGTAAAACGTTTGTTTTATCTGTAAGTGATGAATATTAGTGTTTTTTGATTCACGTGTTGTCTTCTTAATTCTTTCAAATCCTTGCAGCATGCTTAAAATCTTCCATTTTTCCCTGCATGCTAAAACTCCCTGTGTGGCACAAAGGCCAGAGCAGCAACATTTCTGGTGGATTTTCTCTGTGAGAATCAAAGAACCAGCCTTAGCCCTGGGTCCTGGGGTCAATCCCACAAAGCTATCTTTACCCTGCCACAACCAATGCAAGGACCAGCCAATAAAAGCACAACCTCATGGCTCCACATAAACCACAATGAAGCAAAGTGTTTACACTACTCTCCTACGTCATCTACAACACATGCTGTGCAGAGGATTATATAATAATTTGGCAGAATCCCTCAAAATAGCTCATATGTGAATAGCTGAAACAAGACAGATAAAATATAATAGCATAATATATAATTGGCATATTGTGAACAAAAAATCATATTTGCAATAAGAGCCAGGGAATAAAGATCTTTAAGAATTGGTACAGAACACAGTAATTGTTTTCTCCTCTTCTTAAGACTCCAGAGTCTCAAAAACCTGGAAAAATATTAAACTATTTGAAATAGTCAGCCACTATAAACAAATCATGCAGACGTGCTGGGAGTAAAAACAGGCAAACGGGCTGTGAACATTAAAAAAACCACTAGAAAACTTCAATTAAAGTCAATAAAATGGAACCTCTCTCAGAAATGAATAGTTCACAACAGTGGCAGTGCCCAATTAAACAAGAACCAACTGGCAACCTACTTGCCACACACATTGCCTGTTAAATGAACCCAAACAAAACAAGGGTGAAATTCTGAAATGGGAACCACATCAAACTATACAAATAATATACTGCATGTGCCAGCATACCTTTCTTGGTCTACAACCAAGAGTTGGATAGAACATGCCCTCTTCATAGAAGAACACAAATCGTTAATTCATAAAACCATTACATAAACAAACTAATAAAGATTTACAAATTGTGGGACTCATTACTCCACATATTGAATCGTAGGCAGCTAGAAAATTGTACAGCTATAGTTGTAGAGGTCTCAGACCATCCAAAAACCACTTGAACATATATTTTAAAGAGAAAAAACATTAGTGGACTATTTTAGATGAGGAAAAAAAAACATTTCCCTCCTCTAACAACTTCCATATTACAAGCTGTGTGTGAGGGGTAAGATCTATCTGTGTGGTCTGTGGGCCTTGTGGTTGCCCACACAATGTTGTCTGAATACCTGTAATAATGGAGTTCGGACTCCAGCTGCTGGACGTGCCTCTGCAGCAGTGGCAAGTGGTTAGCTTTAACTTCCAGCTCTTTGACTTTGCCCAAGCCGCTGAGCACAGCCAGTCTGGCTTCCTCCACCTTCTTCCTCATGGCTGCCTGCTCTTTTTTCAGCTTTCTGTTGCAGTTCTCCAGAGTGAGCAATGCTTCCTGGGACCTCCTGAGCTCCCTCTCCAGTTTCTTGTTGAAGAGCATGGCCTCCTCGATCTGCCCGTCCCTTGAGCTACGGAGCAGCTCGATCTCATGCAGGAAACTTTGGAGGCTCTTTGTGTTGCCATGGATGCTATTCTTCTGAGCAGACAGTTTGTGACGGGCAATGAAACATCCGCCGTCTTGTTTATGTTTAGAATGGCTTTTCCATAGCCCTACCTGTGACAATAAGTCAATGAAAGTGTGTTTAAAAAAAAGTAATCTGGACAATAGTATCAAAACAAATAAGCAAGGCACTACAGAAAAAAATCAATAGTAAAAACAACGTTAAAAAACAACAATATACTTGCAGATGCTCTTACAGGCTTATGCGCTTAGGGCTTAATGTGTTTTTGAAAAATTGATTAAAAAACAGAAAAGTGCACAAACTTTGCATATAGACTGCTGGTCATAGGTTTAACCATTTTAGATGGGAACTTAACATACAGATTTAACAGCCCTGATAACCAATGGTCTATGTTTGCATAACTAATGACAACTAACTCGACTGTCGACAAGCGTTCTTATTATATATCTTCGCGCTTTATTTATCCATGAAAACAAATAAATAGGCAAAGATTAGACATACTACTGTAAAATACAGACTACTGTAAAACTCCATGTTCAACTTATTTTTTCTATAGGAACTGCTGTGTTCAGCCGGTTTACATAAATGATGAAAATAGAAGTGAAATGCACACCTGCAGTGCCAGTGAACGGGCATCACTACTTTGAAGCGCAGCCCGCATGTCTTCCACCAGTTCTCTCAGGCTTGCATTCTCATCCTCGAGTTTTGTTATCCTGTCTTCAGCTTCTTCCAAAGCCACAATTTCTTCGTAACATTCCCGCGTGCATGTTCCCAGTTGCCTGCAGTCGAATGTATGCCGACCCGGGGTGGGTGAAGACCCCCTACTGCCTTTTCCCTTGGCGCTCACCGATAGGGACTTCTCCCTTCTCCTCAAAGGGCTTCTGAGACGTATCTGCGTTTCGATGTGCTCGCTCTCTTTACCCACGAGCAGCCTACCGTTTTCGTACTGGCACCCTGCTTTAGTGCTGAAGTAGCCGCAGAGTTTGGCGTGGAACTGTCTGAAAGTAAACTCGTTGGGAATATTCTCCAGAATCCCGGCGCACTCTTCCAGGTCCGTTTCTTTATTCAACCCCAACACTTCGCAGAGTATATTAAAATCTTCAGCAGGAATCTTACCATCTCCTTGGCAGTCCATATGGTGAAAAATCTCTTGTAGGTACTGATCCAATCCGGTAGCCAAAACTATTATTTCATTTTCAACTCCGCGATCTAATCCATAATGGTAAGCCAAGGTACTTACTATCCACTGCGTCCTGCGCGCTGGTCGACTGTACGGATCGCACGCTTCGGGTTTATCCATGGTTATTTCCACAGGCCCACCGCTACATTTATTCGATTTTAGAATGCTATCAGATGCTGGCCAAAACTTGCCGTTTTAATGAGCAAGTCGCATTTCCTTCCCATGGTCTGAATATTAAGGCCCACTGCACTCCCTTCATGTGAAGACTCAGCTTCGTTTCAAATTCTGTGCACCCCAGAGGCGTTCCCTTGAATAGACTTTTATATAGCACCCCGCCCCCCTAAAAAGTGTAAAGGCTGATTAAAAAAAATAAAGCTCCACATGTTTTTGGTGACGTCTAAAAAGAGGTTGGGTTTCATTCCTTGGGGTTTCATTACAAGTTAACCAATGAACAATTTGTTCCCTTTTGACTGTTGAATTGTGGAATACATTTCAATGTTAGCCGTAATCTGTTTGATAAATATAAAATCTATTATTCAGAGTTAAATATCTGGCTTTGATTTTTTTGTTTGTTTTTTGTCTTACGGATGAAGCTTACTGGCCTATTTAACAGTCATTTAGGGGCAGTCTGAAAAAAATTAACACTTCTGGTAACTGTAAATAAGCATGACAGTGACCACTCAGGCACAATATTGAAACAAAAGACCACAAACCACGGCACCTGCCGTCCTTTTGTGTGGATTGTTAAAATTGGCAAACAGCTGCCCTCTTGAACGGTCTCTAACTGTTCTGAATAGGTGCACGTGTTTCACGTTCAAATTTGTTTCACTGTAACACATCCACAATCGACGTTTTTTTCAGTAAGGCTGTCTGTGCAGTAAAATAATGCGTTTTCCCTAGTGTTCCTATTAGTAGCTGCAATCTCAACTATGTCCGGAGCATCTAAGATGTTTTATTTGAAAACAAAGAGAGCGAAATATTGCCGCCGTTGCAAATCACTAAATATGCAATTAGGATATACAGAACACCTGTTGTTTTTGCTGTGTATTGATTTTCTTCCAACAGAAATGTTTCAGACAAACTTGAGGTCATTCAGCTTTTATTGTCCCATTCGTTTCCCAGCTGTTTTGGAGAACACAAACAAAAAAGATAGTGTGCAGATAGAATTAGCATAGATCATTAAAAGGCTGGGATTAAAATGAATAAACATTTGATCACAAGCTAATTATATTTTTCTATTTCCACTTTATCTGTGAATGTATTTTCTGGTCTGATGTTAGAGAAACACACACACACACACATAAACATTTTACAATTAGAAAAAAAGATTTTGATTTGGTATCGATTAAAACGCAGAGCATGTACTTTTGATAAGAAAAGCTGTAGACGTAGCCGTCAGTCAGCAGAGTTTTCTCTATCTTCTGCTTTAGGTTGAGCCCTCTGGTTGACCAGACACCACCTATCTGCCTGCCAGCTCCACTGTGCAATCTTTCAGCACAGATACAGTGCTGCTCAGAGGGTGGTCTGTAGGCTGAACATAAGCACTGGCAACTATATGCATTTTAGATGACATGCACGCAAGTATGTGCATTGCCAATTTGATGGAGGATTACGGATGCACTTATTCTAAACGGCAAAGAACTAGTAGATGTCTAAAAAAAAGTTAAAACAAAAAAAATTAGAATCAAATGCTCTCCTTCATTTTTGCAAAAATACTGGAAAACTACAGACATTTAAATCACCACTCCTGTGACACACTATACTCTTCTTGTTTATGAATGTAGGAATTGTGACTGTTGGTGGCCATGGCTTGGTCCCTAGTTAGTAGGTTCCCCAATCATCTACTTAAAAAATATATTATTATTACTGTTATTATTATTATTATTATTATTATTGTAGAGCAATTGTGTAAACGGCTCGTTTCCCATTCACATATTTGCAACGCACACTTCTCACCTAGTTGCCAAGGGGACGTTCACAAAGTTGACAGAGTTATAGAAATTATTCCGCTACAAAAGCACTCTTTGAAAACATATTAAATCAAGAAAGGTATGGCGTATTAATAATTTATTTTATTGCATAGATTGACAGGAATAGTTTGAAATCTCCACTACACTGTGCGTGTGTGTTGCGTCTTGAAATGTTGGGAACTATTTGGTGCAGCGGAGGCGAAAAAATGTCTCGCAGAAGCCAAACATTCAGCTGGTTGCTAATGGGAAGTTTGTTTCAGGGCAACGTGAAGTTTGTACAATTTGACAGCGTGCATGTGTTTAAGCACCCTGGAGATATCTGTCATGATATAGTACAGAATAAAAAAGTTTCAGAAAACGGGAAGCAACACGGTAAATTTAATTGTTAACTGGACCAATTTACTTTAGCTTGAGTTTTAAATCAAATATTTTGTAGTCTTGCTGGAGCGTTGACTTTTTAAAATAGAATTTTAATTGCAGCGAGTAGTTTTAAAATTTCGTATTAAATCACGTTTTAATGTGAGCATGCAGAGTATATTTAAGGTGCGTTAACGGCGAGTTGTTTTTAAGCGTGCGTCTGTTGGCTAGGGAGCATTTTGGTTCCATTTGAGAGTTATTTGTTTATGCACTTTACTTATCGTTGCTTTCTTATTTGTTGACATGGATTTAGTTGAGCAGAAAGCAAATAAACAAGAATTTAAAACATTTTAAAATTTAAATGCACTTAAACAGAAAATATTTGTTCATTTTTCTACTTATTGTTTATGACAGAAAGGCGCTGTTTGTGTTTTTTATATCACAGATAATGTCTATTCAAATGGAAACGGAAGTATACCCAGAGACTGACAAAAGTAACAAGGACTGTTCTCAAATATGCTGTTCATCCATAAACAACGAAAATGTACCTGAGGGAGAGGCGGGAGCTGACCTTACAGCATCACCAAGTAATCTGGATATTGAGAAGTCAAGTTCAGTAGTTGACAACACTGTTCTAAGCAATGCTGAATTCTGCCAGTCAAGCCCAAGCCACGAGGTTATTTTTACAGTCAGCATTGTACTGGGAATCCATAAAGGTAGCTTTATGTATTTATTTATTTATTTTGGGTTGGAATTTTGGAAACTATTAATAAACTATTTAACTGATGTAACATTCAGAACACAAAATTATTTTTTATATTTAACTAATGTAATGTATTTCTTTATTTTTAATATGTTTTATCTACATTCTTTACATAATCAAGTGCTGCGTACACTGTGTTATTTGCGCTGTTGATCCTGTCCTGATGCCATTTCTTAATTTCTGACAAAACCTTACACAGCCCTCTGTTTTATTTTTCTTTTTACGTATTATTTAGGAGGCGAAGAGGATCCAGGTAACAACACAGAGAATAGTAAGAAAAAGGAGAAGAAAATTTTGTCCACGGGAGTAATTGAAGCCCCAAAATCCCAGGGCTACTACCACATAGAGTACAGTTTGTTCCCCGATGACCCTGAGCCAACCAAAGTCGACCTGGTCCTGTTTGGGTTAGCTGCAAAAGTCTACATGGAAAACGACACCAAGGTACACGAAAGGTAGTGAGTACGGCACAGGAATAGTGGGTTCTGCTCCTTGTGACGTGAAATAAACAGGGAACAATATGATACTCTGATGTGCTACTGATACTGAAGAGAAATAATACCCATTACATCCTTTAACTTTCACTCAGCAGTCATGGTGTTCTGTATGGGTGTCAGCCCTCAAAGTCACAGACACAGACACAGTAGCTCTAAATCTAAAACTAGTAGTTCTAAATATAAATTAATGGAGCGTTTGTGCTTCCAATACTGAATCATGTACACGTACATGAACTTGTACATGATTTCACTACTGATGGACCAAGGGTTGTGCAGCCACCTCAGACTATAAGTGTATTAGCATATTTATCACATTGTGTCATTTACAAAGTGACATGTCTTTACAACTCAATATATTTAATCATTATATACAATTACTAATATAATAACATATACAATTATATTATCACAATACAGCAAAAATTAGAAAATATTTTAAAAGTGAGATATAGCAGTATACATGGGTGGGTTACCAGCCTTACCCCCATGAAATATTTAAGAAGTTGTAAGTCCTGAAGCGGGCTAATGAAGCGAGGTGGTTTCGGGTGACACTTAATGACCTGTCTCTTTTTATGGGGCAGATGGTTGAGAGACTTCTGTGCTCTTTACCTTCAAACACAATAAGCACTATTGACAGGCCACAAAGTGCACTTCATTTATACACTGTATTTACTTACTCATTATTTATGCATTGCAAACATCATTGTCCAGGACAGCTTGCATTCTCTTATCCATAAAACATCTGAATATATGCAGAAGCAATTCAACCGTTAAGTCATGCATGTAAAATCTGTCATATCATTCTATATATTATAATTTTTATAGTTACATTTTAACTTATAGTTTTATGCTAGATATGATGCCCTTTTACTATGATGCACATCGATTAGATTTTTCTGTAACTTTGACAATAACCTTGTTTGAAAATAAAGATTTTATCTTCTGTAATATTAAGCAATTAATTAATACATAAATAGCAAATAGGAAGACTGCTGATAAGAAATTGAAATGAATTGAAACGATCACCCCTTCAGGTTTTGAAACTGTGGCAGGAGGGAGGGAAGATGTGGCTGGGCTGGACCCAGCCTGTGAAAGTGCAAGTCACAAGGGACCTGCTTTTGAAACTGACCTCTCACATGGTCACCTTTCGTGTGTGGGACACCAAAGACCGGGTATCTGCGAAGGCCAAGTCCGACCGACCCAAAGCCTTCAGACTGCCTCGAGGAAAGCCCCAGGAAGACCCCGACCGCAGCGGTATGAACACTCTAAAGCGACGGCGGCTTCTGCTGCGCAGTCTGATCGTGTGCTGATTAAACACCCCCCTTCTGTGAAGTCACCTGTGTTCCATTCTCTGCTTTAGTTTAAGGTGACTACAAAGACCGCCTGTCGTAAAACAGGCCGCAAATGCCCCAGAGCGGTGCTTTGATTAGCGCTTCACGCTCGTGTCATGTGCATTGGAACAGCAGCAGACCCGCGTGCTCTGTGTTACCGATTGCCGCGCCGTTCTGTGAAAGAGTCTGCTAATGACTTTCTCCTGTGGAATTTTGTATGGCAGGCGGCCCCCCTGACTGTGAGGCGGCGAAATCTGGTAACAATTTTTCACATCTGTGTCTCTACAATGGCTGGGGTTCTTGTAATTCATAGCTTCAGGAGGTCATTATGTTGACGTTCCCCAGTGAGCGTACAGTAATGCTTTTTTGTGCTCTGTGGTTGGTTTTAAAACACCATCTTAAGTGTGCATACCTTTGTCTCATTTAGGTTGTGTTAAATTATAATGAAACACCTTCATAAAATTAATCTGTTCGAACATTTTTGTTAAAATCATCCATTTAAGGTGGGATCAAGGTTATGGTGCAGAAGCTGAGAGCTCTTTGCCAAAAGGAAACTCCAAATGCCACAAGCTCTCCAAGAATGCACAGAAACTCCACCTCTGCTGACTGTGAGAACTCCTCTGAGCTAAAGAGTGTGACAGGTGGGAATAATTGGCTGAAATACCAGCCTATTAAGAACACAATGGTCGACGAAGGTGGATGCATTTAACACGTATTGATTGCACTGGCTTCTGCCTGCTAGGTACAGACACAGACTAGAGATCATTAGCCTTTCCTGGAAGCTTATAAAACACACGCTGGCATTAGGCCTGCTTGGTTTCTGAAGAAGCTTCTTGCATAAATTGCAGGACTGTGTAAATCCTCGTCAGTAAAGTGCGTAAATGCTGTTTGAACTTTGTGACAGTTAAGCCCAAACAGGCGACCCTGGAAGCCACGGTCAGCGAGAGGGCGTCTTCCTCGTCCGTCGTAAACAGGGGCGGCTCGGCCGCTTCCGCGGGGGAACATGTGCACAGTAACAGGTACGGCGTGGGGGCGGCTTTTCGGCAATCCTTAAACAAATGGCCGCTGAACCGAGACATTTCCTGGCTGTCAAAGCTGTTGCTAATGTCTGCCAGAGGTGAGGGCTCTCAGCCCTGATCTGAGCTTAATCTACGAAGCAGATGTGGTGCCAGCATTCCCCACTGGGAGTTCCAGGGAATGTGCCGTTTGCTCTTGTCTGATACGCTCCAGAGATTGTATTTATAGTTATTTGTTATTTACACATACATACACATAAATTTGTTATTTGCACTCTAAAATACCTAAAAAGAAGTGGATGTGTTTCACAAGAACAAAGACGCTAAGCAGATTGCATATATACAGTATATATACTTATATAAACTCATAAACACACAACTGAGTGTATGTACAGATGTTGGTCGTTACTATGACATGGAAGCTATAATTGAAAGAGTACAATTTTTATTTTTATTTTGTAGCATTACCTATTTGAACAATCTCTGTGAAATGTAACCAAAACGTAGCTGAAATATTTTGTCTAAGAAATATGTCACGCCTTATTTATGGCATACCTATGTCAGTAGATATGCCTTAAAAACATTGGTTACATCATCATGTTTTAGAAACAAAACGCAGGTTAAACCTTATGGCTTATGCTGTTGCATACCCTTCAGACCTCTCAGTCATGAAGAGGAGAGGGATTCCATTTTACCTGCCTGGAAGAGCCTAACGCTAAAAGCCATCCAGGATCTGAGTAAAGTGCCCACTAGACTGACACCAGCACAGGAGACCTATGACCCAGTCCAGTCCTCCAAAGCCCTGAGACCAAGGAGCACAACAGCCTTGTGTACGTACAGCAGATGTGTAGTACTTGGAAAAGATTTAGGAAACATTTGTCCAAAGACACTGTACATCATCATTAACGGAACTTTATTATTTTAACAGTGCTATTCTTGTGTCTGTTTTGCATTGTTCATTCACTGAACCTTGCCTCGTGACCCTTGATTTGGATCTCTGTTTAAAGCAGTTCTATGGAAAACGGTTAGCTGGATGGTAACATTTCTGTTCCCCTCTGTTCAGGTCCAGAGAAGCCCAGCTCCATTAAACACCAGCCCCAGTTTTTGCCCAAGAGAAAGACTGCCAAGAAAGCCACACAAGAAAGTGTGGCGTTCGGTGAAAACGTCAAAAAGAATGGCGTCGCTTCAGTCCAGCTCAGTCTCCTCCACTTACTTGCAGGTGCTTGTATAAATATTCCAGAATGCTACTCCAAGCTTAAGTACTGTCAGCTGATTTTCTCTCTCTGACTTTCTTTACAATCAAAATCTTTTATCCTCCTACCAATCAAAAATGATCACCATTGCAAGATCTACTCACAATTTCAGTTTTCCGTTCCTTTACACCCAATTACTCTTTATAAGACGTTCTAGTCATCATCAGCTAGCTACTTATGTTTAATATATATGTAATGTTTCCATGATCTTACCATTTGGCTACAATTTTGTCACTCAATGTGCCCATCATCCTGTTTTTACTTATAGCCAAGGAGGAAAATGTGGATTGTATGTAGCAGGTTGTTTGTTTGTTATCCGATTGTGCTTTCTTATCTCTGTTAAATTACTGCACATCTCTATGCCTTTATACTGTTCTGCCCTGTACACAAGAAAAGGAATAGTACACACTGTTCCCATTGACCTTGATGTTCCCATGTCAAATTGACAGCGTCTAATCAGCACTAACTCCAACTAGGGAGCATACAACCGCAACCCTATCCAGCTGACTTGACAACTAGTGTATAGTCTATTGTGAAGGGTACTAATGGAATCCAGGGTTGAGGAGGAACTGTGTTGCATTGCCATTCTGAGAGATGTTATCAAGCCCTTGTCCCACACACCGTAAGCGGTGTACCGTCTGCCGAGAGGGGAGTAGCTGCCCTTAAACTGTCTGCTGAGAGGGGTGTGACTGTGCTGGGACAGGCGCTCTGCAGCGGCGCTTTGATGCCGCGCTGGGAAGCAGCACTGCAGGCCTGTAATTGGGCGCAGAAAGGCTCCAGCGCAGGCCAGACATGCAGCGCTGCTGCGCCATTTGCTTTTGATGTGTCTCACTTACAGTCACAGTGGGAGACCTCGATGAAAGCCTCGACGGGGCAAATATTCAAACCTCGCTCTTGTAAACCGGAGCCAGACGTACGTTCCTTGTGGCACGCAGATTATATGGCTGAAGCGGTTGTGCGCAGTCCTATTATTAATTACGTTTTTTAAATTTAGTTCGCCAAATCCCCTTTTAAAGGACAGTGCACGGAGAACTACTGGATGCATTTGTGTCACCTCATGTGGGAGATTTAGTGTTATGGCTGTGTTCCCATGCTATCTGACACTTTTGGCCAAAATGTTCAAAATAAATGCACTTCTTGATGAATGAATTATTGATATAATCATAGCGAAGTTGTAACCATAAGTGTGTGTTTGGTCTGTTTCTGAATGGTAGGAGGTAAGACAGTGACAGACTGCTTGGCTCCTTGCTTTCCTGGCGCCTGCAGGATTGAAGGCATCTGCAGCATCTCTATAGACAGGCAGCTGATGTCAGAGGCACTGAGACTGGAGCTGAACCCACTGGTCATCAGAATCCTATCTGCCTCATCTCTACCCGCTGCTCCTGTCCCCTATCATGTGCTGAAGGTACCTCTTCCTTAAACTTACTAGCACTATGTCAAATATTTATACTGAGCAAATTTCTAAATTTGCATGCTGTAATTTAAAAAAGAGTTAAGTTATAGCCATTATTTATTACACCAAAACTCTGATATGCTGATGACTTTGAATTCATAGCTACTTTGTTTCTGTTTCAAAATGATTACATTACATACTCTGCACAGTACCTGAAACGTGAGAACAAAACTGAAGGGCTGGTTCATGCCTACATGTTGCTTGAATTAAAAATCTATGGCTCTGTAGTAAATAAGGGGCTGTCAGTCCCACTTACAACTTAATATATTTGCTGAGAAAAGTCAAGTTTGATTTGGATGATCCCCTTTTTTTAAACATCTGAAGTTTGGGACATTTAAGTTGTTAAAGGCACGCTGTTTGAAGTCCTCTCTGCCCTGACCCTAACCCTCACTCTTAAATTTCTCCCCAGGAAAAATGTCTCCCAGTCTATTGCCAGTATAAATTCCACACTATGAACATACACAGGACGGGAGGCCAGGAACATGGCGCCCATGTGTATTTCAGGGACGTGAATGTGATCTTGACTGGCCTGCTGAGCCCTGGGGAGCTTCGAGAGTGCCTGGGCGGGCCTCCGCTCACGATCGAGGTCCACGACCGCGACAGGAAGAACACAGAGGACCCGTCCTGTGGCCCCGCCTTGTTTGGCGCAGAGCCTGGTAACGACCAGCTGAGCAGCAAGCGTGCGACCCTTCAGGAGAAGAGCACGCCGCGAAACCCATGTGGGATCGCAAAGCTGGACCTGTCCGATCTACTGCATGGGCAAAGGTGCATGAAGCTGAGCGTGCCTATTAACTGCTCGCCTCCGCTGAATTCAGAGGGACAGGAGAGCGACAGATGGAATGCTGACGGACCCACAGAACCGCCAATGCCCATGGGCCTATACCATGATTTTAACTCTGTGCTGAAAGTGTGGGTTGAAATAGCATGTCCGCTAACCCAGCTGAGCAGCAGCGCTGACGGGCCCTCTGAAGACTGCCCTTTCGGCCGCATCGTTTACATGTTCACGTGCCGCAACGGCACTGCTCTGACCAGGCTGAGGTCTGAGATTCTGAGAATCAACGCTGCCGCTTTTCAGCTGGATTCCTTCTCAGAGGAAACAATCAAGACAGCCCTGTCCTGCCACGAAATGAGCACCGAGGACCAGGAGAGCAAAGATTTGGACGTCGTCACAGGATTCCACATGCACGACAGACACAAGCACCTCTTCATTCTCGAGGGCCTGAGAGATAAGGCTATCAAAAGACTATGGGAAACTATTCCGATAAGGTAAGATACTGCATACATTTCTGTTGAAGGTTTTCAGCTGCTCTGTCCATACCACTTGAGGTTGCCATGGTTTTGAAATTGTTTCAAAGATGCCAGTGTGATGTCTTCCAGGCTATCTGACAGCGAGGAGGAACGGGTGGAGGTTCTCTATAATTCAGCGCTGAGCTTCTCTAACAGGCTGTACGGCACATTGGACTTGAGCCTGTGTCCCGTCCACCTCCACAAGCAGCTGGAGGTCATCATGAGACAGCCTGAGGTGTACTTAAGGGACACGGTCCCTCCAGCCTGTCTCCAGGCTCTCTCACGGTACATCCATCGCTCCTTTTCTTCATATACTCCGATAGAACAGCGCCCTGGGATTTGTTGTTTCACGGATGACATCCTTCTGGCAATTTTCATATTATGCTGGAGACACTCCGTTCAGTCATGTGTGGGGAAAAATGAAATAGTCAGGTTGAGCACTTGGATTAAAATTGGATTATCACAATCCAGATACAAAGTTTATCTTTGAAGTGCATTTTAAAAGACAGATGATTGTCATTGTCTTATCTGTCTTATCACTGCAGGATTAGCCTTCTGCTCCATGTGAAGAAGCTGAGGAACGTGGTGCAGAGCAACCTTTTCCCCACGGCTGAGATGATCCTTAGTCTGAATTGGGAATTTGGAGTCGTTGCTGGGAAAGGCAAGACAAAGGCAACCCAGGTCGAGGGAATCGACGAGGCAGAGGCAGAAGTATCCCCACAGCACACTGTGGCAAAAAAGCTTGCGCCATTGGACAATTACAACATCAAATACATGGAATGGAAACAACAAATGGTCAACCAGCAGCTTCACGGAAAGATGAAAGACTTTATTCAGGCATGCTGTGAACTTGAAATGTCTTCTCACCTATTTGAGCCCCACTTTTAAGTCATTCATAAATTTGTGTCATAAAGAAACTGAAATATTTGTTTAATCTATAATCCAGGTCAACATTGAAGAGGTGCATCAAGCAAGCCTCAGTATAAGGCAGAGGCTAAAGCCAGGATCTCTTCCAGTGCCAAATATGGAAACCCACAGCTGTAGCACCCAGATATCAAACTGCATTGAGCAGGCCCAAGAGCCACTGGGCAAGGAAAAGGTCTAGTGAACTCCATTGCAGTTCTCGGTTAAATACAAAACCTCTCTGTTGCTGAGCTAGTGAGCTGCATCTGATTAGCCACATTAA